>NW_028290289.1:0-18520 GCF_059628265.1 Tinamus guttatus | reverse complement strand
CTCGTGCTGCGCACGCTTTGTGCTTGGAGTGAGAACAGGTTCCTTGGTGTTTTCTGCGAAACGCTTTAGCAGCCCGTTGGTGCTAGTATGGAGTCAGGGGATGGATGAAGCGGAGAGCCCCGTTTGGAGTGAGGCTGCAAAGGGCATGCCAAAGGAAGTGTTCTGCTGTGCCAAGACTCGTGCTGCGCACGCTTTGTGCTTGGAGTGAGAAACAGGTTCCTTGGTGTTTTCTGCGAAACGCTTTAGCAGCCCGTTGGTGCTAGTATGGAGTCAGGGGATGGATGAAGCGGAGAGCCCCGTTTTGGAGTGAGGCTGCAAAGGGCATGCCAAAGGAAGTGTTCTGCTGTGCCAAGACTCGTGCTGCGCACGCTTTGTGGTTGGAGTGAGAAACAGGTTCCTTGGTGTTTTCTGCGAAACGCTTTAGCAGCCCGTTGGTGCTAGTATGGAGTCAGGGGATGGATGAAGCGGAGAGCCCCGTTTGGAGTGAGGCTGCAAAGGGCATGCCAAAGGAAGTGTTCTGCTGTGCCAAGACTCGTGCTGCGCACGCTTTGTGCTTGGAGTGAGAAACAGGTTCCTTGGTGTTTTCTGCGAAACGCTTTAGCAGGCCGTTGGTGCTTGTATGGAGTCAGGGGATGGATGAAGCGGAGAGCCCCGTTTGGAGTGAGGCTGCAAAGGGCATGCCAAAGGAAGTGTTCTGCTGTGCCAAGACTCGTGCTGCGCACGCTTTGTGCTTGGAGTGAGAAACAGGTTCCTTGGTGTTTTCTGCGAAACGCTTTAGCAGCCCGTTGGTGCTAGTATGGAGTCAGGGGATGGATGAAGCGGAGAGCCCCGTTTGGAGTGAGGCTGCAAAGGGCATGCCAAAGGAAGTGTTCTGCTGTGCCAAGACTCGTGCTGCGCACGCTTTGTGCTTGGAGTGAGAAACAGGTTCCTTGGTGTTTTCTGCGAAACGCTTTAGCAGCCGTTGGTGCTAGTATGGAGTCAGGGGATGGATGAAGCGGAGAGCCCCGTTTGGAGTGAGGCTGCAAAGGGCATGCCAAAGGAAGTGTTCTGCTGTGCCAAGACTCGTGCTGCGCACGCTTTGTGGTTGGAGTGAGAAACAGGTTCCTTGGTGTTTTCTGCGAAACGCTTTAGCAGCCCGTTGGTGCTAGTATGGAGTCAGGGGATGGATGAAGCGGAGAGCCCCGTTTGGAGTGAGGCTGCAAAGGGCATGCCAAAGGAAGTGTTCTGCTGTGCCAAGACTCGTGCTGCGCACGCTTTGTGCTTGGAGTGAGAAACAGCTTCCTTGGTGTTTTCTGCGAAACGCTTTAGCAGCCCGTTGGTGCTAGTATGGAGTCAGGGGCTGGATGAAGCGGAGAGCCCCGTTTGGAGTGAGGCTGCAAAGGGCATGCCAAAGGAAGTGTTCTGCTGTGCCAAGACTCGTGCTGCGCACGCTTTGTGCTTGGAGTGAGAAACAGGTTCCTTGGTGTTTTCTGCGAAACGCTTTAGCAGCCCGTTGGTGCTAGTATGGAGTCAGGGGATGGATGAAGCGGAGAGCCCCGTTTGGAGTGAGGCTGCAAAGGGCATGCCAAAGGAAGTGTTCTGCTGTGCCAAGACTCGTGCTGCGCACGCTTTGTGCTTGGAGTGAGAAACAGGTTCCTTGGTGTTTTCTGCGAAACGCTTTAGCAGCCCGTTGGTGCTAGTATGGAGTCAGGGGATGGATGAAGCGGAGAGCCCCGTTTGGAGTGAGGCTGCAAAGGGCATGCCAAAGGAAGTGTTCTGCTGTGCCAAGACTCGTGCTGCGCACGCTTTGTGGTTGGAGTGAGAAACAGGTTCCTTGGTGTTTTCTGCGAAACGCTTTAGCAGCCCGTTGGTGCTAGTATGGAGTCAGGGGATGGATGAAGCGGAGAGCCCCGTTTGGAGTGAGGCTGCAAAGGGCATGCCAAAGGAAGTGTTCTGCTGTGCCAAGACTCGTGCTGCGCACGCTTTGTGCTTGGAGTGAGAAACAGGTTCCTTGGTGTTTTCTGCGAAACGCTTTAGCAGCCCGTTGGTGCTAGTATGGAGTCAGGGGATGGATGAAGCGGAGAGCCCCGTTTGGAGTGAGGCTGCAAAGGGCATGCCAAAGGAAGTGTTCTGCTGTGCCAAGACTCGTGCTGCGCACGCTTTGTGCTTGGAGTGAGAAACAGGTTCCTTGGTGTTTTCTGCGAACGCTTTAGCAGCCCGTTGGTGCTAGTATGGAGTCAGGGGATGGATGAAGCGGAGAGCCCCGTTTGGAGTGAGGCTGCAAAGGGCATGCCAAAGGAAGTGTTTTGCTGTGCCAAGACTCGTGCTGCGCACGCTTTGTGCTTGGAGTGAGAAACAGGTTCCTTGGTGTTTTCTGCGAAACGCTTTAGCAGCCCGTTGGTGCTAGTATGGAGTCAGGGGCTGGATGAAGCGGAGAGCCCCGTTTGGAGTGAGGCTGCAAAGGGCATGCAAAGGAAGTGTTCTGCTGTGCCAAGACTCGTGCTGCGCACGCTTTGTGCTTGGAGTGAGAAACAGGTTCCTTGGTGTTTTCTGCGAAACGCTTTAGCAGCCCGTTGGTGCTAGTATGGAGTCAGGGGATGGATGAAGCGGAGAGCCCCGTTTGGAGTGAGGCTGCAAATGGCATGCCAAAGGAAGTGTTCTGCTGTGCCAAGACTCGTGCTGCGCACGCTTTGTGCTTGGAGTGAGAAACAGGTTCCTTGGTGTTTTCTGCGAAACGCTTTAGCAGCCCGTTGGTGCTAGTATGGAGTCAGGGGATGGATGAAGCGGAGAGCCCCGTTTGGAGTGAGGCTGCAAAGGGCATGCCAAAGGAAGTGTTCTGCTGTGCCAAGACTCGTGCTGCGCACGCTTTGTGGTTGGAGTGAGAAACAGGTTCCTTGGTGTTTTCTGCGAAACGCTTTAGCAGCCCGTTGGTGCTAGTATGGAGTCAGGGGATGATGAAGCGGAGAGCCCCATTGGAGTGAGGCTGCAAAGGGCATGCCAAGAGAAGTGTTTTGCTGTGCCAAGACTCGTGCTGCGCACGCTTTGTGCTTGGAGTGAGAAACAGGTTCCTTGGTGTTTTCTGCGAAACGCTTTAGCAGCCCGTTGGTGCTAGTATGGAGTCAGGGGATGGATGAAGCGGAGAGCCCCATTTGGAGTGAGGCTGCAAAGGGCATGCCAAAGGAAGTGTTTTGCTGTGCCAAGACTCGTGCTGCGCACGCTTTGTGGTTGGAGTGAGAAACAGGTTCCTTGGTGTTTTCTGCGAAACGCTTTAGCAGCCCGTTGGTGCTAGTATGGAGTCAGGGGATGGATGAAGCGGAGAGCCCCATTTGGAGTGAGGCTGCAAAGGGCATGCCAAAGGAAGTGTTTTGCTGTGCAAAGACTCGTGCTGCGCACGCTTTGTGCTTGGAGTGAGAAACAGGTTCCTTGGTGTTTTCTGCGAAACGCTTTAGCAGCCCGTTGGTGCTAGTATGGAAGTCAGGGGATGGATGAAGCGGAGAGCCCCGTTTGGAGTGAGGCTGCAAAGGGCATGCCAAAGGAAGTGTTTTGCTGTGCCAAGACTCGTGCTGCGCACGCTTTGTGCTTGGAGTGAGAAACAGGTTCCTTGGTGTTTTCTGCGAAACGCTTTAGCAGCCCGTTGGTGCTAGTATGGAGTCAGGGGATGGATGAAGCGGAGAGCCCCGTTTGGAGTGAGGCTGCAAAGGGCATGCCAAAGGAAGTGTTCTGCTGTGCCAAGACTCGTGCTGCGCACGCTTTGTGCTTGGAGTGAGAAACAGGTTCCTTGGTGTTTTCTGCGAAACGCTTTAGCAGCCCGTTGGTGCTAGTATGGAGTCAGGGGATGGATGAAGCGGAGAGCCCCGTTTGGAGTGAGGCTGCAAATGGCATGCCAAAGGAAGTGTTTTGCTGTGCCAAGACTCGTGCTGCGCACGCTTTGTGCTTGGAGTGAGAAACAGGTTCCTTGGTGTTTTCTGCGAAACGCTTTAGCAGCCCGTTGGTGCTAGTATGGAGTCAGGGGATGGATGAAGCGGAGAGCCCCGTTTGGAGTGAGGCTGCAAAGGGCATGCCAAAGGAAGTGTTTTGCTGTGCCAAGACTCGTGCTGCGCACGCTTTGTGCTTGGAGTGAGAAACAGGTTCCTTGGTGTTTTCTGCGAAACGCTTTAGCAGCCCGTTGGTGCTAGTATGGAGTCAGGGGATGGATGAAGCGGAGAGCCCCGTTTGGAGTGAGGCTGCAAAGGGCATGCCAAAGGAAGTGTTCTGCTGTGCCAAGACTCGTGCTGCGCACGCTTTGTGCTTGGAGTGAGAAACAGGTTCCTTGGTGTTTTCTGCGAAACGCTTTAGCAGCCCGTTGGTGCTAGTATGGAGTCAGGGGATGGATGAAGCGGAGAGCCCCGTTTGGAGTGAGGCTGCAAATGGCATGCCAAAGGAAGTGTTCTGCTGTGCCAAGACTCGTGCTGCGCACGCTTTGTGCTTGGAGTGAGAAACAGGTTCCTTGGTGTTTTCTGTGAAACGCTTTAGCAGCCCGTTGGTGCTAGTATGGAGTCAGGGGATGGATGAAGCGGAGAGCCCCGTTGGAGTGAGGCTGCAAAGGGCATGCCAAAGGAAGTGTTTTGCTGTGCCAAGACTCGTGCTGCGCACGCTTTGTGCTTGGAGTGAGAAACAGGTTCCTTGGTGTTTTCTGCGAAACGCTTTAGCAGCCCGTTGGTGCTAGTATGGAGTCAGGGGATGGATGAAGCGAGAGCCCCGTTTGGAGTGAGGCTGCAAAGGGCATGCCAAAGGAAGTGTTTTGCTGTGCCAAGACTCGTGCTGCGCACGCTTTGTGCTTGGAGTGAGAAACAGGTTCCTTGGTGTTTTCTGCGAAACGCTTTAGCAGCCCATTGGTGCTAGTATGGAGTCAGGGGATGGATGAAGCGGAGAGCCCCGTTGGAGTGAGGCTGCAAAGGGCATGCCAAAGGAAGTGTTTTGCTGTGCCAAGACTCGTGCTGCGCACGCTTTGTGCTTGGAGTGAGAAACAGGTTCCTTGGTGTTTTCTGCGAAACGCTTTAGCAGCCCGTTGGTGCTAGTATGGAGTCAGGGGATGGATGAAGCGGAGAGCCCCGTTTGGAGTGAGGCTGCAAAGGGCATGCCAAAGGAAGTGTTTTGCTGTGCCAAGACTCGTGCTGCGCACGCTTTGTGGTTGGAGTGAGAAACAGGTTCCTTGGTGTTTTCTGCGAAACGCTTTAGCAGCCCGTTGGTGCTAGTATGGAGTCAGGGGATGGATGAAGCGGAGAGCCCGTTTGGAGTGAGGCTGCAAAGGGCATGCCAAAGGAAGTGTTCTGCTGTGCCAAGACTCGTGCTGCGCACGCTTTGTGCTTGGAGTGAGAAACAGGTTCCTTGGTGTTTTCTGCGAAACGCTTTAGCAGCCCGTTGGTGCTAGTATGGAGTCAGGGGATGGATGAAGCGGAGAGCCCCGTTTGGAGTGAGGCTGCAAAGGGCATGCCAAAGGAAGTGTTCTGCTGTGCCAAGACTCGTGCTGCGCACGCTTTGTGCTTGGAGTGAGAAACAGGTTCCTTGGTGTTTTCTGCGAAACGCTTTAGCAGCCCGTTGGTGCTAGTATGGAGTCAGGGAATGGATGAAGCGGAGAGCCCCGTTTGGAGTGAGGCTGCAAAGGGCATGCCAAAGGAAGTGTTTTGCTGTGCCAAGACTCGTGCTGCGCACGCTTTGTGCTTGGAGTGAGAAACAGGTTCCTTGGTGTTTTCTGCGAAACGCTTTAGCAGCCCGTTGGTGCTAGTATGGAGTCAGGGGCTGGATGAAGCGGAGAGCCCCGTTTGGAGTGAGGCTGCAAAGGGCATGCCAAAGGAAGTGTTCTGCTGTGCCAAGACTCGTGCTGCGCACGCTTTGTGCTTGGAGTGAGAAACAGGTTCCTTGGTGTTTTCTGCGAAACGCTTTAGCAGCCCGTTGGTGCTAGTATGGAGTCAGGGGATGGATGAAGCGGAGAGCCCCGTTTGGAGTGAGGCTGCAAAGGGCATGCCAAAGGAAGTGTTTTGCTGTGCCAAGACTCGTGCTGCGCACGCTTTGTGCTTGGAGTGAGAAACAGGTTCCTTGGTGTTTTCTGCGAAACGCTTTAGCAGCCCGTTGGTGCTAGTATGGAGTCAGGGGATGGATGAAGCGGAGAGCCCCGTTTGGAGTGAGGCTGCAAAGGGCATGCCAAAGGAAGTGTTTTGCTGTGCCAAGACTCGTGCTGCGCACGCTTTGTGCTTGGAGTGAGAAACAGGTTCCTTGGTGTTTTCTGCGAAACGCTTTAGCAGCCCGTTGGTGCTAGTATGGAGTCAGGGGATGGATGAAGCGGAGAGCCCCGTTTGGAGTGAGGCTGCAAAGGGCATGCCAAAGGAAGTGTTTTGCTGTGCCAAGACTCGTGCTGCGCACGCTTTGTGCTTGGAGTGAGAAACAGGTTCCTTGGTGTTTTCTGCGAAACGCTTTAGCAGCCCGTTGGTGCTAGTATGGAGTCAGGGGCTGGATGAAGCGGAGAGCCCCGTTTGGAGTGAGGCTGCAAAGGGCATGCCAAAGGAAGTGTTCTGCTGTGCCAAGACTCGTGCTGCGCACGCTTTGTGCTTGGAGTGAGAAACAGGTTCCTTGGTGTTTTCTGCGAAACGCTTTAGCAGCCCGTTGGTGCTAGTATGGAGTCAGGGGATGGATGAAGCGGAGAGCCCCGTTTGGAGTGAGGCTGCAAATGGCATGCCAAAGGAAGTGTTCTGCTGTGCCAAGACTCGTGCTGCGCACGCTTTGTGCTTGGAGTGAGAAACAGGTTCCTTGGTGTTTTCTGCGAAACGCTTTAGCAGCCCGTTGGTGCTAGTATGGAGTCAGGGGATGGATGAAGCGGAGAGCCCCGTTTGGAGTGAGGCTGCAAAGGGCATGCCAAAGGAAGTGTTTTGCTGTGCCAAGACTCGTGCTGCGCACGCTTTGTGCTTGGAGTGAGAAACAGGTTCCTTGGTGTTTTCTGCGAAACGCTTTAGCAGCCCGTTGGTGCTAGTATGGAGTCAGGGGATGGATGAAGCGGAGAGCCCCGTTTGGAGTGAGGCTGCAAAGGGCATGCCAAAGGAAGTGTTCTGCTGTGCCAAGACTCGTGCTGCGCACGCTTTGTGGTTGGAGTGAGAAACAGGTTCCTTGGTGTTTTCTGCGAAACGCTTTAGCAGCCCGTTGGTGCTAGTATGGAGTCAGGGGATGGATGAAGCGGAGAGCCCCATTTGGAGTGAGGCTGCAAAGGGCATGCCAAGAGAAGTGTTTTGCTGTGCCAAGACTCGTGCTGCGCACGCTTTGTGCTTGGAGTGAGAAACAGGTTCCTTGGTGTTTTCTGCGAAACGCTTTAGCAGCCCGTTGGTGCTAGTATGGAGTCAGGGGATGGATGAAGCGGAGAGCCCCGTTTGGAGTGAGGCTGCAAAGGGCATGCCAAAGGAAGTGTTCTGCTGTGCCAAGACTCGTGCTGCGCACGCTTTGTGCTTGGAGTGAGAAACAGGTTCCTTGGTGTTTTCTGCGAAACGCTTTAGCAGCCCGTTGGTGCTAGTATGGAGTCAGGGGATGGATGAAGCGGAGAGCCCCGTTTGGAGTGAGGCTGCAAAGGGCATGCCAAAGGAAGTGTTTTGCTGTGCCAAGACTCGTGCTGCGCACGCTTTGTGGTTGGAGTGAGAAACAGGTTCCTTGGTGTTTTCTGCGAAACGCTTTAGCAGCCCGTTGGTGCTAGTATGGAGTCAGGGGCTGGATGAAGCGGAGAGCCCCGTTTGGAGTGAGGCTGCAAAGGGCATGCCAAAGGAAGTGTTCTGCTGTGCCAAGACTCGTGCTGCGCACGCTTTGTGCTTGGAGTGAGAAACAGGTTCCTTGGTGTTTTCTGCGAAACGCTTTAGCAGCCCGTTGGTGCTAGTATGGAGTCAGGGGATGGATGAAGCGGAGAGCCCCGTTTGGAGTGAGGCTGCAAAGGGCATGCCAAAGGAAGTGTTTTGCTGTGCCAAGACTCGTGCTGCGCACGCTTTGTGGTTGGAGTGAGAAACAGGTTCCTTGGTGTTTTCTGCGAAACGCTTTAGCAGCCCGTTGGTGCTAGTATGGAGTCAGGGGATGGATGAAGCGGAGAGCCCCATTTGGAGTGAGGCTGCAAAGGGCATGCCAAAGGAAGTGTTTTGCTGTGCAAAGACTCGTGCTGCGCACGCTTTGTGCTTGGAGTGAGAAACAGGTTCCTTGGTGTTTTCTGCGAAACGCTTTAGCAGCCCGTTGGTGCTAGTATGGAGTCAGGGGATGGATGAAGCGGAGAGCCCCGTTTGGAGTGAGGCTGCAAAGGGCATGCCAAAGGAAGTGTTTTGCTGTGCCAAGACTCGTGCTGCGCACGCTTTGTGCTTGGAGTGAGAAACAGGTTCCTTGGTGTTTTCTGCGAAACGCTTTAGCAGCCCGTTGGTGCTAGTATGGAGTCAGGGGATGGATGAAGCGGAGAGCCCCGTTTGGAGTGAGGCTGCAAAGGGCATGCCAAAGGAAGTGTTCTGCTGTGCCAAGACTCGTGCTGCGCACGCTTTGTGCTTGGAGTGAGAAACAGGTTCCTTGGTGTTTTCTGCGAAACGCTTTAGCAGCCCGTTGGTGCTAGTATGGAGTCAGGGGATGGATGAAGCGGAGAGCCCCGTTTGGAGTGAGGCTGCAAAGGGCATGCCAAAGGAAGTGTTTTGCTGTGCCAAGACTCGTGCTGCGCACGCTTTGTGGTTGGAGTGAGAAACAGGTTCCTTGGTGTTTTCTGCGAAACGCTTTAGCAGCCCGTTGGTGCTAGTATGGAGTCAGGGGCTGGATGAAGCGGAGAGCCCCGTTTGGAGTGAGGCTGCAAAGGGCATGCCAAAGGAAGTGTTCTGCTGTGCCAAGACTCGTGCTGCGCACGCTTTGTGCTTGGAGTGAGAAACAGGTTCCTTGGTGTTTTCTGCGAAACGCTTTAGCAGCCCGTTGGTGCTAGTATGGAGTCAGGGGATGGATGAAGCGGAGAGCCCCGTTTGGAGTGAGGCTGCAAAGGGCATGCCAAAGGAAGTGTTTTGCTGTGCCAAGACTCGTGCTGCGCACGCTTTGTGGTTGGAGTGAGAAACAGGTTCCTTGGTGTTTTCTGCGAAACGCTTTAGCAGCCCGTTGGTGCTAGTATGGAGTCAGGGGATGGATGAAGCGGAGAGCCCCATTTGGAGTGAGGCTGCAAAGGGCATGCCAAAGGAAGTGTTTTGCTGTGCAAAGACTCGTGCTGCGCACGCTTTGTGCTTGGAGTGAGAAACAGGTTCCTTGGTGTTTTCTGCGAAACGCTTTAGCAGCCCGTTGGTGCTAGTATGGAGTCAGGGGATGGATGAAGCGGAGAGCCCCGTTTGGAGTGAGGCTGCAAAGGGCATGCCAAAGGAAGTGTTTTGCTGTGCCAAGACTCGTGCTGCGCACGCTTTGTGCTTGGAGTGAGAAACAGGTTCCTTGGTGTTTTCTGCGAAACGCTTTAGCAGCCCGTTGGTGCTAGTATGGAGTCAGGGGATGGATGAAGCGGAGAGCCCCGTTTGGAGTGAGGCTGCAAAGGGCATGCCAAAGGAAGTGTTCTGCTGTGCCAAGACTCGTGCTGCGCACGCTTTGTGCTTGGAGTGAGAAACAGGTTCCTTGGTGTTTTCTGCGAAACGCTTTAGCAACCCGTTGGTGCTAGTATGGAGTCAGGGGATGGATGAAGCGGAGAGCCCCATTTGGAGTGAGGCTGCAAAGGGCATGCCAAGAGAAGTGTTTTGCTGTGCCAAGACTCGTGCTGCGCACGCTTTGTGCTTGGAGTGAGAAACAGGTTCCTTGGTGTTTTCTGCGAAACGCTTTAGCAGCCCGTTGGTGCTAGTATGGAGTCAGGGGATGGATGAAGCGGAGAGCCCCGTTTGGAGTGAGGCTGCAAAGGGCATGCCAAAGGAAGTGTTTTGCTGTGCCAAGACTCGTGCTGCGCACGCTTTGTGCTTGGAGTGAGAAACAGGTTCCTTGGTGTTTTCTGCGAAACGCTTTAGCAGCCCGTTGGTGCTAGTATGGAGTCAGGGGATGGATGAAGCGGAGAGCCCCGTTTGGAGTGAGGCTGCAAAGGGCATGCCAAAGGAAGTGTTTTGCTGTGCCAAGACTCGTGCTGCGCACGCTTTGTGCTTGGAGTGAGAAACAGGTTCCTTGGTGTTTTCTGCGAAACGCTTTAGCAGCCCGTTGGTGCTAGTATGGAGTCAGGGGATGGATGAAGCGGAGAGCCCCGTTTGGAGTGAGGCTGCAAAGGGCATGCCAAAGGAAGTGTTTTGCTGTGCCAAGACTCGTGCTGCGCACGCTTTGTGGTTGGAGTGAGAAACAGGTTCCTTGGTGTTTTCTGCGAAACGCTTTAGCAGCCCGTTGGTGCTAGTATGGAGTCAGGGGATGGATGAAGCGGAGAGCCCCGTTTGGAGTGAGGCTGCAAAGGGCATGCCAAAGGAAGTGTTCTGCTGTGCCAAGACTCGTGCTGCGCACGCTTTGTGCTTGGAGTGAGAAACAGGTTCCTTGGTGTTTTCTGCGAAACGCTTTAGCAGGCCGTTGGTGCTAGTATGGAGTCAGGGGATGGATGAAGCGGAGAGCCCCGTTTGGAGTGAGGCTGCAAAGGGCATGCCAAAGGAAGTGTTCTGCTGTGCCAAGACTCGTGCTGCGCACGCTTTGTGCTTGGAGTGAGAAACAGGTTCCTTGGTGTTTTCTGCGAAACGCTTTAGCAGCCCGTTGGTGCTAGTATGGAGTCAGGGAATGGATGAAGCGGAGAGCCCCGTTTGGAGTGAGGCTGCAAAGGGCATGCCAAAGGAAGTGTTTTGCTGTGCCAAGACTCGTGCTGCGCACGCTTTGTGCTTGGAGTGAGAAACAGGTTCCTTGGTGTTTTCTGCGAAACGCTTTAGCAGCCCGTTGGTGCTAGTATGGAGTCAGGGGCTGGATGAAGCGGAGAGCCCCGTTTGGAGTGAGGCTGCAAAGGGCATGCCAAAGGAAGTGTTCTGCTGTGCCAAGACTCGTGCTGCGCACGCTTTGTGCTTGGAGTGAGAAACAGGTTCCTTGGTGTTTTCTGCGAAACGCTTTAGCAGCCCATTGGTGCTAGTATGGAGTCAGGGGATGGATGAAGCGGAGAGCCCCGTTTGGAGTGAGGCTGCAAAGGGCATGCCAAAGGAAGTGTTCTGCTGTGCCAAGACTCGTGCTGCGCACGCTTTGTGCTTGGAGTGAGAAACAGGTTCCTTGGTGTTTTCTGCGAAACGCTTTAGCAGCCCGTTGGTGCTAGTATGGAGTCAGGGGATGGATGAAGCGGAGAGCCCCGTTTGGAGTGAGGCTGCAAAGGGCATGCCAAAGGAAGTGTTTTGCTGTGCCAAGACTCGTGCTGCGCACGCTTTGTGCTTGGAGTGAGAAACAGGTTCCTTGGTGTTTTCTGCGAAATGCTTTAGCAGCCCGTTGGTGCTAGTATGGAGTCAGGGGCTGGATGAAGCGGAGAGCCCCGTTTGGAGTGAGGCTGCAAAGGGCATGCCAAAGGAAGTGTTCTGCTGTGCCAAGACTCGTGCTGCGCACGCTTTGTGCTTGGAGTGAGAAACAGGTTCCTTGGTGTTTTCTGCGAAACGCTTTAGCAGCCCGTTGGTGCTAGTATGGAGTCAGGGGATGGATGAAGCGGAGAGCCCCGTTTGGAGTGAGGCTGCAAAGGGCATGCCAAAGGAAGTGTTTTGCTGTGCCAAGACTCGTGCTGCGCACGCTTTGTGCTTGGAGTGAGAAACAGGTTCCTTGGTGTTTTCTGCGAAACGCTTTAGCAGCCCGTTGGTGCTAGTATGGAGTCAGGGGATGGATGAAGCGGAGAGCCCCGTTTGGAGTGAGGCTGCAAAGGGCATGCCAAGAGAAGTGTTTTGCTGTGCCAAGACTCGTGCTGCGCACGCTTTGTGCTTGGAGTGAGAAACAGGTTCCTTGGTGTTTTCTGCGAAACGCTTTAGCAGCCCGTTGGTGCTAGTATGGAGTCAGGGGATGGATGAAGCGGAGAGCCCCGTTTGGAGTGAGGCTGCAAAGGGCATGCCAAGAGAAGTGTTTTGCTGTGCCAAGACTCGTGCTGCGCACGCTTTGTGGTTGGAGTGAGAAACAGGTTCCTTGGTGTTTTCTGCGAAACGCTTTAGCAGCCCATTGGTGCTAGTATGGAGTCAGGGGATGGATGAAGCGGAGAGCCCTGTTTGGAGTGAGGCTGCAAAGGGCATGCCAAAGGAAGTGTTCTGCTGTGCCAAGACTCGTGCTGCGCACGCTTTGTGCTTGGAGTGAGAAACAGGTTCCTTGGTGTTTTCTGCGAAACGCTTTAGCAGCCCGTTGGTGCTAGTATGGAGTCAGGGGATGGATGAAGCGGAGAGCCCCGTTTGGAGTGAGGCTGCAAAGGGCATGCCAAAGGAAGTGTTCTGCTGTGCCAAGACTCGTGCTGCGCACGCTTTGTGGTTGGAGTGAGAAACAGGTTCCTTGGTGTTTTCTGCGAAACGCTTTAGCAGCCCGTTGGTGCTAGTATGGAGTCAGGGGACGGATGAAGCGGAGAGCCCCGTTTGGAGTGAGGCTGCAAAGGGCATGCCAAAGGAAGTGTTCTGCTGTGCCAAGACTCGTGCTGCGCACGCTTTGTGCTTGGAGTGAGAAACAGGTTCCTTGGTGTTTTCTGCGAAACGCTTTAGCAGCCCGTTGGTGCTAGTATGGAGTCAGGGGACGGATGAAGCGGAGAGCCCCGTTTGGAGTGAGGCTGCAAAGGGCATGCCAAAGGAAGTGTTTTGCTGTGCCAAGACTCGTGCTGCGCACGCTTTGTGGTTGGAGTGAGAAACAGGTTCCTTGGTGTTTTCTGCGAAACGCTTTAGCAGCCCGTTGGTGCTAGTATGGAGTCAGGGGATGGATGAAGCGGAGAGCCCCGTTTGGAGTGAGGCTGCAAAGGGCATGCCAAGAGAAGTGTTTTGCTGTGCCAAGACTCGTGCTGCGCACGCTTTGTGCTTGGAGTGAGAAACAGGTTCCTTGGTGTTTTCTGCGAAACGCTTTAGCAGCCCGTTGGTGCTAGTATGGAGTCAGGGGATGGATGAAGCGGAGAGCCCCGTTTGGAGTGAGGCTGCAAAGGGCATGCCAAAGGAAGTGTTCTGCTGTGCCAAGACTCGTGCTGCGCACGCTTTGTGCTTGGAGTGAGAAACAGGTTCCTTGGTGTTTTCTGCGAAACGCTTTAGCAGCCCGTTGGTGCTAGTATGGAGTCAGGGAATGGATGAAGCGGAGAGCCCCGTTTGGAGTGAGGCTGCAAAGGGCATGCCAAAGGAAGTGTTTTGCTGTGCCAAGACTCGTGCTGCGCACGCTTTGTGCTTGGAGTGAGAAACAGGTTCCTTGGTGTTTTCTGCGAAACGCTTTAGCAGCCCGTTGGTGCTAGTATGGAGTCAGGGGCTGGATGAAGCGGAGAGCCCCGTTTGGAGTGAGGCTGCAAAGGGCATGCCAAAGGAAGTGTTCTGCTGTGCCAAGACTCGTGCTGCGCACGCTTTGTGCTTGGAGTGAGAAACAGGTTCCTTGGTGTTTTCTGCGAAACGCTTTAGCAGCCCATTGGTGCTAGTATGGAGTCAGGGGATGGATGAAGCGGAGAGCCCCGTTTGGAGTGAGGCTGCAAAGGGCATGCCAAAGGAAGTGTTCTGCTGTGCCAAGACTCGTGCTGCGCACGCTTTGTGCTTGGAGTGAGAAACAGGTTCCTTGGTGTTTTCTGCGAAACGCTTTAGCAGCCCGTTGGTGCTAGTATGGAGTCAGGGGATGGATGAAGCGGAGAGCCCCGTTTGGAGTGAGGCTGCAAAGGGCATGCCAAAGGAAGTGTTTTGCTGTGCCAAGACTCGTGCTGCGCACGCTTTGTGCTTGGAGTGAGAAACAGGTTCCTTGGTGTTTTCTGCGAAATGCTTTAGCAGCCCGTTGGTGCTAGTATGGAGTCAGGGGCTGGATGAAGCGGAGAGCCCCGTTTGGAGTGAGGCTGCAAAGGGCATGCCAAAGGAAGTGTTCTGCTGTGCCAAGACTCGTGCTGCGCACGCTTTGTGCTTGGAGTGAGAAACAGGTTCCTTGGTGTTTTCTGCGAAACGCTTTAGCAGCCCGTTGGTGCTAGTATGGAGTCAGGGGATGGATGAAGCGGAGAGCCCCGTTTGGAGTGAGGCTGCAAAGGGCATGCCAAAGGAAGTGTTTTGCTGTGCCAAGACTCGTGCTGCGCACGCTTTGTGCTTGGAGTGAGAAACAGGTTCCTTGGTGTTTTCTGCGAAACGCTTTAGCAGCCCGTTGGTGCTAGTATGGAGTCAGGGGATGGATGAAGCGGAGAGCCCCGTTTGGAGTGAGGCTGCAAAGGGCATGCCAAGAGAAGTGTTTTGCTGTGCCAAGACTCGTGCTGCGCACGCTTTGTGCTTGGAGTGAGAAACAGGTTCCTTGGTGTTTTCTGCGAAACGCTTTAGCAGCCCGTTGGTGCTAGTATGGAGTCAGGGGATGGATGAAGCGGAGAGCCCCATTTGGAGTGAGGCTGCAAAGGGCATGCCAAGAGAAGTGTTTTGCTGTGCCAAGACTCGTGCTGCGCACGCTTTGTGGTTGGAGTGAGAAACAGGTTCCTTGGTGTTTTCTGCGAAACGCTTTAGCAGCCCATTGGTGCTAGTATGGAGTCAGGGGATGGATGAAGCGGAGAGCCCTGTTTGGAGTGAGGCTGCAAAGGGCATGCCAAAGGAAGTGTTCTGCTGTGCCAAGACTCGTGCTGCGCACGCTTTGTGCTTGGAGTGAGAAACAGGTTCCTTGGTGTTTTCTGCGAAACGCTTTAGCAGCCCGTTGGTGCTAGTATGGAGTCAGGGGATGGATGAAGCGGAGAGCCCCGTTTGGAGTGAGGCTGCAAAGGGCATGCCAAAGGAAGTGTTCTGCTGTGCCAAGACTCGTGCTGCGCACGCTTTGTGGTTGGAGTGAGAAACAGGTTCCTTGGTGTTTTCTGCGAAACGCTTTAGCAGCCCGTTGGTGCTAGTATGGAGTCAGGGGACGGATGAAGCGGAGAGCCCCGTTTGGAGTGAGGCTGCAAAGGGCATGCCAAAGGAAGTGTTCTGCTGTGCCAAGACTCGTGCTGCGCACGCTTTGTGCTTGGAGTGAGAAACAGGTTCCTTGGTGTTTTCTGCGAAACGCTTTAGCAGCCCGTTGGTGCTAGTATGGAGTCAGGGGACGGATGAAGCGGAGAGCCCCGTTTGGAGTGAGGCTGCAAAGGGCATGCCAAAGGAAGTGTTTTGCTGTGCCAAGACTCGTGCTGCGCACGCTTTGTGGTTGGAGTGAGAAACAGGTTCCTTGGTGTTTTCTGCGAAACGCTTTAGCAGCCCGTTGGTGCTAGTATGGAGTCAGGGGATGGATGAAGCGGAGAGCCCCGTTTGGAGTGAGGCTGCAAAGGGCATGCCAAGAGAAGTGTTTTGCTGTGCCAAGACTCGTGCTGCGCACGCTTTGTGCTTGGAGTGAGAAACAGGTTCCTTGGTGTTTTCTGCGAAACGCTTTAGCAGCCCGTTGGTGCTAGTATGGAGTCAGGGGATGGATGAAGCGGAGAGCCCCGTTTGGAGTGAGGCTGCAAAGGGCATGCCAAAGGAAGTGTTCTGCTGTGCCAAGACTCGTGCTGCGCACGCTTTGTGCTTGGAGTGAGAAACAGGTTCCTTGGTGTTTTCTGCGAAACGCTTTAGCAGCCCGTTGGTGCTAGTATGGAGTCAGGGGATGGATGAAGCGGAGAGCCCCATTTGGAGTGAGGCTGCAAAGGGCATGCCAAGAGAAGTGTTTTGCTGTGCCAAGACTCGTGCTGCGCACGCTTTGTGCTTGGAGTGAGAAACAGGTTCCTTGGTGTTTTCTGCGAAACGCTTTAGCAGCCCGTTGGTGCTAGTATGGAGTCAGGGGATGGATGAAGCGGAGAGCCCCGTTTGGAGTGAGGCTGCAAAGGGCATGCCAAAGGAAGTGTTCTGCTGTGCCAAGACTCGTGCTGCGCACGCTTTGTGCTTGGAGTGAGAAACAGGTTCCTTGGTGTTTTCTGCGAAACGCTTTAGCAGCCCGTTGGTGCTAGTATGGAGTCAGGGGATGGATGAAGCGGAGAGCCCCGTTTGGAGTGAGGCTGCAAAGGGCATGCCAAAGGAAGTGTTTTGCTGTGCCAAGACTCGTGCTGCGCACGCTTTGTGCTTGGAGTGAGAAACAGGTTCCTTGGTGTTTTCTGCGAAACGCTTTAGCAGCCCGTTGGTGCTAGTATGGAGTCAGGGGCTGGATGAAGCGGAGAGCCCCGTTTGGAGTGAGGCTGCAAAGGGCATGCCAAAGGAAGTGTTCTGCTGTGCCAAGACTCGTGCTGCGCACGCTTTGTGCTTGGAGTGAGAAACAGGTTCCTTGGTGTTTTCTGCGAAACGCTTTAGCAGCCCGTTGGTGCTAGTATGGAGTCAGGGGATGGATGAAGCGGAGAGCCCCGTTTGGAGTGAGGCTGCAAAGGGCATGCCAAAGGAAGTGTTTTGCTGTGCCAAGACTCGTGCTGCGCACGCTTTGTGCTTGGAGTGAGAAACAGGTTCCTTGGTGTTTTCTGCGAAACGCTTTAGCAGCCCGTTGGTGCTAGTATGGAGTCAGGGGATGGATGAAGCGGAGAGCCCCGTTTGGAGTGAGGCTGCAAAGGGCATGCCAAAGGAAGTGTTTTGCTGTGCCAAGACTCGTGCTGCGCACGCTTTGTGCTTGGAGTGAGAAACAGGTTCCTTGGTGTTTTCTGCGAAACGCTTTAGCAGCCCGTTGGTGCTAGTATGGAGTCAGGGGATGGATGAAGCGGAGAGCCCCGTTTGGAGTGAGGCTGCAAAGGGCATGCCAAAGGAAGTGTTTTGCTGTGCCAAGACTCGTGCTGCGCACGCTTTGTGCTTGGAGTGAGAAACAGGTTCCTTGGTGTTTTCTGCGAAACGCTTTAGCAGCCCGTTGGTGCTAGTATGGAGTCAGGGGATGGATGAAGCGGAGAGCCCCGTTTGGAGTGAGGCTGCAAAGGGCATGCCAAGAGAAGTGTTTTGCTGTGCCA
Source organism: Tinamus guttatus (assembly GCF_059628265.1). Classification (NCBI taxonomy): domain Eukaryota; kingdom Metazoa; phylum Chordata; class Aves; order Tinamiformes; family Tinamidae; genus Tinamus; species Tinamus guttatus. The sequence continues at coordinate 1,539 of NW_028290289.1, read as the reverse complement.
AGACTCGTGCTGCGCACGCTTTGTGCTTGGAGTGAGAAACAGGTTCCTTGGTGTTTTCTGCGAAACGCTTTAGCAGCCCGTTGGTGCTAGTATGGAGTCAGGGGATGGATGAAGCGGAGAGCCCCATTTGGAGTGAGGCTGCAAAGGGCATGCCAAGAGAAGTGTTTTGCTGTGCCAAGACTCGTGCTGCGCACGCTTTGTGGTTGGAGTGAGAAACAGGTTCCTTGGTGTTTTCTGCGAAACGCTTTAGCAGCCCATTGGTGCTAGTATGGAGTCAGGGGATGGATGAAGCGGAGAGCCCTGTTTGGAGTGAGGCTGCAAAGGGCATGCCAAAGGAAGTGTTCTGCTGTGCCAAGACTCGTGCTGCGCACGCTTTGTGCTTGGAGTGAGAAACAGGTTCCTTGGTGTTTTCTGCGAAACGCTTTAGCAGCCCGTTGGTGCTAGTATGGAGTCAGGGGATGGATGAAGCGGAGAGCCCCGTTTGGAGTGAGGCTGCAAAGGGCATGCCAAAGGAAGTGTTCTGCTGTGCCAAGACTCGTGCTGCGCACGCTTTGTGGTTGGAGTGAGAAACAGGTTCCTTGGTGTTTTCTGCGAAACGCTTTAGCAGCCCGTTGGTGCTAGTATGGAGTCAGGGGACGGATGAAGCGGAGAGCCCCGTTTGGAGTGAGGCTGCAAAGGGCATGCCAAAGGAAGTGTTCTGCTGTGCCAAGACTCGTGCTGCGCACGCTTTGTGCTTGGAGTGAGAAACAGGTTCCTTGGTGTTTTCTGCGAAACGCTTTAGCAGCCCGTTGGTGCTAGTATGGAGTCAGGGGACGGATGAAGCGGAGAGCCCCGTTTGGAGTGAGGCTGCAAAGGGCATGCCAAAGGAAGTGTTCTGCTGTGCCAAGACTCGTGCTGCGCACGCTTTGTGCTTGGAGTGAGAAACAGGTTCCTTGGTGTTTTCTGCGAAACGCTTTAGCAGCCCATTGGTGCTAGTATGGAGTCAGGGGACGGATGAAGCGGAGAGCCCCGTTTGGAGTGAGGCTGCAAAGGGCATGCCAAAGGAAGTGTTTTGCTGTGCCAAGACTCGTGCTGCGCACGCTTTGTGGTTGGAGTGAGAAACAGGTCCTTGGTGTTTTCTGCGAAACGCTTTAGCAGCCCGTTGGTGCTAGTATGGAGTCAGGGGATGGATGAAGCGGAGAGCCCCGTTTGGAGTGAGGCTGCAAAGGGCATGCCAAGGGAAGTGTTCTGCTGTGCCAAGACTCGTGCTGCGCACGCTTTGTGTTAGAGTGAGAAACAGGTTCCTTGGTGTTTTCTGCGAAACGCTTTAGCAGCCCGTTGGTGCTAGTATGGAGTCAGGGGATGGATGAAGCGGAGAGCCCCGTTTGGAGTGAGGCTGCAAAGGGCATGCCAAGGGAAGTGTTCTGCTGTGCCAAGACTCGTGCTGCGCACGCTTTGTGTTTAGAGTGAGAAACAGGTTCCTTGGTGTTTTCTGCGAAACGCTTTAGCAGCCCGTTGGTGCTAGTATGGAGTCAGGGGATGGATGAAGCGGAGAGCCCC
>NW_028290288.1:0-21859 GCF_059628265.1 Tinamus guttatus | reverse complement strand
AAGGAAGTGTTTTGCTGTGCCAAGACTCGTGCTGCGCACGCTTTGTGCTTGGAGTGAGAAACAGGTTCCTTGGGGTTTTCTGCGAAACGCTTTAGCAGCCCGTTGGTGCTAGTATGGAGTCAGGGGATGGATGAAGCGGAGAGCCCCGTTTGGAGTGAGGCTGCAAAGGGCATGCCAAGAGAAGTGTTTTGCTGTGCCAAGACTCGTGCTGCGCACGCTTTGTGCTTGGAGTGAGAAACAGCTTCCTTGGTGTTTTCTGCGAAAGGCTTTAGCAGCCCGTTGGTGCTAGTATGGAGTCAGGGGATGGATGAAGCGGAGAGCCCCGTTTGGAGTGAGGCTGCAAAGGGCATGCCAAGAGAAGTGTTTTGCTGTGCCAAGACTCGTGCTGCGCACGCTTTGTGCTTGGAGTGAGAAACAAGTTCCTTGGTGTTTTCTGCGAAACGCTTTAGCAGCCGTTGGTGCTAGTATGGAGTCAGGGGATGGATGAAGCGGAGAGCCCCGTTTGGAGTGAGGCTGCAAAGGGCATGCCAAGAGAAGTGTTTTGCTGTGCCAAGACTCGTGCTGCGCACGCTTTGTGGTTGGGAGTGAGAAACAGGTTCCTTGGTGGTTTCTGCGAAACGCTTTAGCAGCCCGTTGGTGCTAGTATGGAGTCAGGGGATGGATGAAGCGGAGAGCCCCGTTTGGAGTGAGGCTGCAAAGGGCATGCCAAAGGAAGTGTTTTGCTGTGCCAAGACTCGTGCTGCGCACGCTTTGTGCTTGGAGTGAGAAACAGGTTCCTTGGTGTTTCTGCGAAAGGCTTTAGCAGCCCGTTGGTGCTAGTATGGAGTCAGGGGATGGATGAAGCGGAGAGCCCCGTTTGGAGTGAGGCTGCAAAGGGCATGCCAAAGGAAGTGTTTTGCTGTGCCAAGACTCGTGCTGCGCACGCTTTGTGGTTGGAGTGAGAAACAAGTTCCTTGGTGTTTTCTGCGAAACGCTTTAGCAGCCCGTTGGTGCTAGTATGGAGTCAGGGGATGGATGAAGCGGAGAGCCCCGTTTGGAGTGAGGCTGCAAAGGGCATGCCAAGAGAAGTGTTTTGCTGTGCCAAGACTCGTGCTGCGCACGCTTTGTGCTTGGAGTGAGAAACAGGTTCCTTGTGTTTTCTGCGAAACGCTTTAGCAGCCCGTTGGTGCTAGTATGGAGTCAGGGGATGGATGAAGCGGAGAGCCCGTTTGGAGTGAGGCTGCAAGGGCATGCCAAAGGAAGTGTTTTGCTGTGCCAAGACTTGTGCTGCGCACGCTTGTGCTTGGAGTGAGAAACAGGTTCCTTGGTGTTTTCTGCGAAAGGCTTTAGCAGCCCGTTGGTGCTAGTATGGAGTCAGGGGATGGATGAAGCGGAGAGCCCCGTTTGGAGTGAGGCTGCAAAGGGCATGCCAAAGGAAGTGTTTTGCTGTGCCAAGACTCGTGCTGCGCACGCTTTGTGCTTGGAGTGAGAAACAGGTTCCTTGGTGTTTTCTGCGAAACGCTTTAGCAGCCCGTTGGTGCTAGTATGGAGTCAGGGGTTGGATGAAGCGGAGAGCCCCGTTTGGAGTGCGGCTGCAAAGGGCATGCCAAGAGAAGTGTTTTGCTGTGCCAAGACTCGTGCTGCGCACGCTTTGTGGTTGGAGTGAGAAACAAGTTCCTTGGTGTTTTCTGCGAAACGCTTTAGCAGCCCGTTGGTGCTAGTATGGAGTCAGGGGATGGATGAAGCGGAGAGCCCCGTTTGGAGTGAGGCTGCAAAGGGCATGCCAAAGGAAGTGTTTTGCTGTGCCAAGACTTGTGCTGCGCACGCTTTGTGCTTGGAGTGAGAAACAGGTTCCTTGGTGTTTTCTGCGAAACGCTTTAGCAGCCCGTTGGTGCTAGTATGGAGTCAGGGGATGGATGAAGCGGAGAGCCCCGTTTGGGAGTGAGGCTGCAAAGGGCATGCCAAAGGAAGTGTTTTGCTGTGCCAAGACTCGTGCTGCGCACGCTTTGTGCTTGGAGTGAGAAACAGCTTCCTTGGTGTTTTCTGCGAAACGCTTTAGCAGCCCGTTGGTGCTAGTATGGAGTCAGGGGATGGATGAAGCGGAGAGCCCCGTTTGGAGTGAGGCTGCTAAGGGCATGCCAAAGGAAGTGTTTTGCTGTGCCAAGACTCGTGCTGCGCACGCTTTGTGGTTGGAGTGAGAAACAAGTTCCTTGGTGTTTTCTGCGAAACGCTTTAGCAGCCCGTTGGTGCTAGTATGGAGTCAGGGGATGGATGAAGCGGAGAGCCCCGTTTGGAGTGAGGCTGCAAAGGGCATGCCAAAGGAAGTGTTTTGCTGTGCCAAGACTCGTGCTGCGCACGCTTTGTGGTTGGAGTGAGAAACAAGTTCCTTGGTGTTTTCTGCGAAACGCTTTAGCAGCCGTTGGTGCTAGTATGGAGTCAGGGATGATGAAGCGGAGAGCCCCGTTTGGAGTGAGGCTGCAAAGGGCATGCCAAGAGAAGTGTTTTGCTGTGCCAAGACTCGTGCTGCGCACGCTTTGTGCTTGGAGTGAGAAACAGGTTCCTTGGTGTTTTCTGCGAAACGCTTTAGCAGCCCGTTGGTGCTAGTATGGAGTCAGGGGATGGATGAAGCGGAGAGCCCGTTTGGAGTGAGGCTGCAAAGGGCATGCCAAAGGAAGTGTTTTGCTGTGCCAAGACTCGTGCTGCGCACGCTTTGTGCTTGGAGTGAGAAACAGCTTCCTTGGTGTTTTCTGCGAAACGCTTTAGCAGCCCGTTGGTGCTAGTATGGAGTCAGGGGATGGATGAAGCGGAGAGCCCCGTTTGGAGTGAGGCTGCTAAGGCATGCCAAAGGAAGTGTTTTGCTGTGCCAAGACTCGTGCTGCGCACGCTTTGTGGTTGGAGTGAGAAACAAGTTCCTTGGTGTTTTCTGCGAAACGCTTTAGCAGCCCGTTGGTGCTAGTATGGAGTCAGGGGATGGATGAAGCGGAGAGCCCCGTTTGGAGTGAGGCTGCAAAGGGCATGCCAAGAGAAGTGTTTTGCTGTGCCAAGACTCGTGCTGCGCACGCTTTGTGCTTGGAGTTGAGAACACGTTCCTTGGTGTTTTCTGCGAACGCTTTAGCAGCCCGTTGGTGCTAGTATGGAGTCAGGGGATGGATGAAGCGGAGAGCCCCGTTTGGAGTGAGGCTGCAAAGGGCATGCCAAGGAAGTGTTTTGCTGTGCCAAGACTCGTGCTGCGCACGCTTTGTGCTTGGAGTGAGAAACAGCTTCCTTGGTGTTTTCTGCGAAAGGCTTTAGCAGCCCGTTGGTGCTAGTATGGAGTCAGGGGATGGATGAAGCGGAGAGCCCCGTTTGGAGTGAGGCTGCAAAGGGCATGCCAAAGGAAGTGTTTTGCTGTGCCAAGACTCGTGCTGCGCACGCTTTGTGCTTGGAGTGAGAAACAGGTTCCTTGGTGTTTTCTGCGAAAGGCTTTAGCAGCCCGTTGGTGCTAGTATGGAGTCAGGGGATGGATGAAGCGGAGAGCCCCGTTTGGAGTGAGGCTGCAAAGGGCATGCCAAAGGAAGTGTTTTGCTGTGCCAAGACTCGTGCTGCGCATGCTTTGTGGTTGGAGTGAGAAACAAGTTCCTTGGTGTTTTCTGCGAAACGCTTTAGCAGCCCGTTGGTGCTAGTATGGAGTCAGGGGATGGATGAAGCGGAGAGCCCCGTTTGGAGTGAGGCTGCAAAGGGCATGCCAAGAGAAGTGTTTTGCTGTGCCAAGACTCGTGCTGCGCACGCTTGTGGTTGGAGTGAGAAACAGGTTCCTTGGTGTTTTCTGCGAAACGCTTTAGCAGCCCGTTGGTGCTAGTATGGAGTCAGGGGATGGATGAAGCGGAGAGCCCCGTTTGGAGTGAGGCTGCAAAGGGCATGCCAAAGGAAGTGTTTTGCTGTGCCAAGACTCGTGCTGCGCACGCTTTGTGCTTGGAGTGAGAAACAGGTTCCTTGGTGTTTTCTGCAAAAGGCTTTAGCAGCCCGTTGGTGCTAGTATGGAGTCAGGGGATGGATGAAGCGGAGAGCCCCGTTTGGAGTGAGGCTGCAAAGGGCATGCCAAAGGAAGTGTTTTGCTGTGCCAAGACTCGTGCTGCGCACGCTTTGTGCTTGGAGTGAGAAACAGGTTCCTTGGTGTTTTCTGCGAAACGCTTTAGCAGCCCGTTGGTGCTAGTATGGAGTCAGGGGATGGATGAAGCGGAGAGCCCCGTTTGGAGTGCGGCTGCAAAGGGCATGCCAAGAGAAGTGTTTTGCTGTGCCAAGACTCGTGCTGCGCACGCTTTGTGGTTGGAGTGAGAAACAAGTTCCTTGGTGTTTTCTGCGAAACGCTTTAGCAGCCCGTTGGTGCTAGTATGGAGTCAGGGGATGGATGAAGCGGAGAGCCCCGTTTGGAGTGAGGCTGCAAAGGGCATGCCAAAGGAAGTGTTTTGCTCTGCCAAGACTCGTGCTGCGTACGCTTTGTGCTTGGAGTGAGAAACAGGTTCCTTGGTGTTTTCTGCGAAACGCTTTAGCAGCCCGTTGGTGCTAGTATGGAGTCAGGGGATGGATGAAGCGGAGAGCCCCGTTTGGAGTGAGGCTGCAAAGGGCATGCCAAAGGAAGTGTTTTGCTGTGCCAAGACTCGTGCTGCGCACGCTTTGTGCTTGGAGTGAGAAACAGCTTCCTTGGTGTTTTCTGCGAAACGCTTTAGCAGCCCGTTGGTGCTAGTATGGAGTCAGGGGATGGATGAAGCGGAGAGCCCCGTTTGGAGTGAGGCTGCTAAGGGCATGCCAAAGGAAGTGTTTTGCTGTGCCAAGACTCGTGCTGCGCACGCTTTGTGGTTGGAGTGAGAAACAAGTTCCTTGGTGTTTTCTGCGAAACGCTTTAGCAGCCCGTTGGTGCTAGTATGGAGTCAGGGGATGGATGAAGCGGAGAGCCCCGTTTGGAGTGAGGCTGCAAAGGGCATGCCAAGAGAAGTGTTTTGCTGTGCCAAGACTCGTGCTGCGCACGCTTTGTGGTTGGAGTGAGAAACAAGTTCCTTGGTGTTTTCTGCGAAACGCTTTAGCAGCCCGTTGGTGCTAGTATGGAGTCAGGGGATGGATGAAGCGGAGAGCCCCGTTTGGAGTGAGGCTGCAAAGGGCATGCCAAGAGAAGTGTTTTGCTGTGCCAAGACTCGTGCTGCGCACGCTTTGTGGTTGGAGTGAGAAACAGGTTCCTTGGTGTTTTCTGCGAAAGGCTTTAGCAGCCCGTTGGTGCTAGTATGGAGTCAGGGGATGGATGAAGCGGAGAGCCCCGTTTGGAGTGAGGCTGCAAAGGGCATGCCAAGAGAAGTGTTTTGCTGTGCCAAGACTCGTGCTGCGCACGCTTTGTGCTTGGAGTGAGAAACAAGTTCCTTGGTGTTTTCTGCGAAACGCTTTAGCAGCCCGTTGGTGCTAGTATGGAGTCAGGGGATGGATGAAGCGGAGAGCCCCGTTTGGAGTGAGGCTGCAAAGGGCATGCCAAAGGAAGTGTTTTGCTGTGCCAAGACTCGTGCTGCGCACGCTTTGTGCTTGGAGTGAGAAACAGGTTCCTTGGGGTTTTCTGCGAAACGCTTTAGCAGCCCGTTGGTGCTAGTATGGAGTCAGGGGATGGATGAAGCGGAGAGCCCCGTTTGGAGTGAGGCTGCAAAGGGCATGCCAAGAGAAGTGTTTTGCTGTGCCAAGACTCGTGCTGCGCACGCTTTGTGCTTGGAGTGAGAAACAGCTTCCTTGGTGTTTTCTGCGAAAGGCTTTAGCAGCCCGTTGGTGCTAGTATGGAGTCAGGGGATGGATGAAGCGGAGAGCCCCGTTTGGAGTGAGGCTGCAAAGGGCATGCCAAGAGAAGTGTTTTGCTGTGCCAAGACTCGTGCTGCGCACGCTTTGTGCTTGGAGTGAGAAACAAGTTCCTTGGTGTTTTCTGCGAAACGCTTTAGCAGCCCGTTGGTGCTAGTATGGAGTCAGGGGATGGATGAAGCGGAGAGCCCCGTTTGGAGTGAGGCTGCAAAGGGCATGCCAAGAGAAGTGTTTTGCTGTGCCAAGACTCGTGCTGCGCACGCTTTGTGGTTGGAGTGAGAAACAGGTTCCTTGGTGTTTTCTGCGAAACGCTTTAGCAGCCCGTTGGTGCTAGTATGGAGTCAGGGGATGGATGAAGCGGAGAGCCCCGTTTGGAGTGAGGCTGCAAAGGGCATGCCAAAGGAAGTGTTTTGCTGTGCCAAGACTCGTGCTGCGCACGCTTTGTGCTTGGAGTGAGAAACAGGTTCCTTGGTGTTTTCTGCGAAAGGCTTTAGCAGCCCGTTGGTGCTAGTATGGAGTCAGGGGATGGATGAAGCGGAGAGCCCCGTTTGGAGTGAGGCTGCAAAGGGCATGCCAAAGGAAGTGTTTTGCTGTGCCAAGACTCGTGCTGCGCACGCTTTGTGGTTGGAGTGAGAAACAAGTTCCTTGGTGTTTTCTGCGAAACGCTTTAGCAGCCCGTTGGTGCTAGTATGGAGTCAGGGGATGGATGAAGCGGAGAGCCCCGTTTGGAGTGAGGCTGCAAAGGGCATGCCAAGAGAAGTGTTTTGCTGTGCCAAGACTCGTGCTGCGCACGCTTTGTGCTTGGAGTGAGAAACAGGTTCCTTGGTGTTTTCTGCGAAACGCTTTAGCAGCCCGTTGGTGCTAGTATGGAGTCAGGGGATGGATGAAGCGGAGAGCCCCGTTTGGAGTGAGGCTGCAAAGGGCATGCCAAAGGAAGTGTTTTGCTGTGCCAAGACTTGTGCTGCGCACGCTTTGTGCTTGGAGTGAGAAACAGGTTCCTTGGTGTTTTCTGCGAAAGGCTTTAGCAGCCCGTTGGTGCTAGTATGGAGTCAGGGGATGGATGAAGCGGAGAGCCCCGTTTGGAGTGAGGCTGCAAAGGGCATGCCAAAGGAAGTGTTTTGCTGTGCCAAGACTCGTGCTGCGCACGCTTTGTGCTTGGAGTGAGAAACAGGTTCCTTGGTGTTTTCTGCGAAACGCTTTAGCAGCCCGTTGGTGCTAGTATGGAGTCAGGGGTTGGATGAAGCGGAGAGCCCCGTTTGGAGTGCGGCTGCAAAGGGCATGCCAAGAGAAGTGTTTTGCTGTGCCAAGACTCGTGCTGCGCACGCTTTGTGGTTGGAGTGAGAAACAAGTTCCTTGGTGTTTTCTGCGAAACGCTTTAGCAGCCCGTTGGTGCTAGTATGGAGTCAGGGGATGGATGAAGCGGAGAGCCCCGTTTGGAGTGAGGCTGCAAAGGGCATGCCAAAGGAAGTGTTTTGCTGTGCCAAGACTTGTGCTGCGCACGCTTTGTGCTTGGAGTGAGAAACAGGTTCCTTGGTGTTTTCTGCGAAACGCTTTAGCAGCCCGTTGGTGCTAGTATGGAGTCAGGGGATGGATGAAGCGGAGAGCCCCGTTTGGAGTGAGGCTGCAAAGGGCATGCCAAAGGAAGTGTTTTGCTGTGCCAAGACTCGTGCTGCGCACGCTTTGTGCTTGGAGTGAGAAACAGCTTCCTTGGTGTTTTCTGCGAAACGCTTTAGCAGCCCGTTGGTGCTAGTATGGAGTCAGGGGATGGATGAAGCGGAGAGCCCCGTTTGGAGTGAGGCTGCTAAGGGCATGCCAAAGGAAGTGTTTTGCTGTGCCAAGACTCGTGCTGCGCACGCTTTGTGGTTGGAGTGAGAAACAAGTTCCTTGGTGTTTTCTGCGAAACGCTTTAGCAGCCCGTTGGTGCTAGTATGGAGTCAGGGGATGGATGAAGCGGAGAGCCCCGTTTGGAGTGAGGCTGCAAAGGGCATGCCAAAGGAAGTGTTTTGCTGTGCCAAGACTCGTGCTGCGCACGCTTTGTGGTTGGAGTGAGAAACAAGTTCCTTGGTGTTTTCTGCGAAACGCTTTAGCAGCCCGTTGGTGCTAGTATGGAGTCAGGGGATGGATGAAGCGGAGAGCCCCGTTTGGAGTGAGGCTGCAAAGGGCATGCCAAGAGAAGTGTTTTGCTGTGCCAAGACTCGTGCTGCGCACGCTTTGTGCTTGGAGTGAGAAACAGGTTCCTTGGTGTTTTCTGCGAAACGCTTTAGCAGCCCGTTGGTGCTAGTATGGAGTCAGGGGATGGATGAAGCGGAGAGCCCCGTTTGGAGTGAGGCTGCAAAGGGCATGCCAAAGGAAGTGTTTTGCTGTGCCAAGACTCGTGCTGCGCACGCTTTGTGCTTGGAGTGAGAAACAGCTTCCTTGGTGTTTTCTGCGAAACGCTTTAGCAGCCCGTTGGTGCTAGTATGGAGTCAGGGGATGGATGAAGCGGAGAGCCCCGTTTGGAGTGAGGCTGCTAAGGGCATGCCAAAGGAAGTGTTTTGCTGTGCCAAGACTCGTGCTGCGCACGCTTTGTGGTTGGAGTGAGAAACAAGTTCCTTGGTGTTTTCTGCGAAACGCTTTAGCAGCCCGTTGGTGCTAGTATGGAGTCAGGGGATGGATGAAGCGGAGAGCCCCGTTTGGAGTGAGGCTGCAAAGGGCATGCCAAGAGAAGTGTTTTGCTGTGCCAAGACTCGTGCTGCGCACGCTTTGTGCTTGGAGTGAGAAACAGGTTCCTTGGTGTTTTCTGCGAAACGCTTTAGCAGCCCGTTGGTGCTAGTATGGAGTCAGGGGATGGATGAAGCGGAGAGCCCCGTTTGGAGTGAGGCTGCAAAGGGCATGCCAAAGGAAGTGTTTTGCTGTGCCAAGACTCGTGCTGCGCACGCTTTGTGCTTGGAGTGAGAAACAGGTTCCTTGGTGTTTTCTGCGAAAGGCTTTAGCAGCCCGTTGGTGCTAGTATGGAGTCAGGGGATGGATGAAGCGGAGAGCCCCGTTTGGAGTGAGGCTGCAAAGGGCATGCCAAAGGAAGTGTTTTGCTGTGCCAAGACTCGTGCTGCGCACGCTTTGTGCTTGGAGTGAGAAACAGGTTCCTTGGTGTTTTCTGCGAAAGGCTTTAGCAGCCCGTTGGTGCTAGTATGGAGTCAGGGGATGGATGAAGCGGAGAGCCCCGTTTGGAGTGAGGCTGCAAAGGGCATGCCAAAGGAAGTGTTTTGCTGTGCCAAGACTCGTGCTGCGCATGCTTTGTGGTTGGAGTGAGAAACAAGTTCCTTGGTGTTTTCTGCGAAACGCTTTAGCAGCCCGTTGGTGCTAGTATGGAGTCAGGGGATGGATGAAGCGGAGAGCCCCGTTTGGAGTGAGGCTGCAAAGGGCATGCCAAGAGAAGTGTTTTGCTGTGCCAAGACTCGTGCTGCGCACGCTTTGTGCTTGGAGTGAGAAACAGGTTCCTTGGTGTTTTCTGCGAAACGCTTTAGCAGCCCGTTGGTGCTAGTATGGAGTCAGGGGATGGATGAAGCGGAGAGCCCCGTTTGGAGTGAGGCTGCAAAGGGCATGCCAAAGGAAGTGTTTTGCTGTGCCAAGACTCGTGCTGCGCACGCTTTGTGCTTGGAGTGAGAAACAGGTTCCTTGGTGTTTTCTGCAAAAGGCTTTAGCAGCCCGTTGGTGCTAGTATGGAGTCAGGGGATGGATGAAGCGGAGAGCCCCGTTTGGAGTGAGGCTGCAAAGGGCATGCCAAAGGAAGTGTTTTGCTGTGCCAAGACTCGTGCTGCGCACGCTTTGTGCTTGGAGTGAGAAACAGGTTCCTTGGTGTTTTCTGCGAAACGCTTTAGCAGCCCGTTGGTGCTAGTATGGAGTCAGGGGATGGATGAAGCGGAGAGCCCCGTTTGGAGTGCGGCTGCAAAGGGCATGCCAAGAGAAGTGTTTTGCTGTGCCAAGACTCGTGCTGCGCACGCTTTGTGGTTGGAGTGAGAAACAAGTTCCTTGGTGTTTTCTGCGAAACGCTTTAGCAGCCCGTTGGTGCTAGTATGGAGTCAGGGGATGGATGAAGCGGAGAGCCCCGTTTGGAGTGAGGCTGCAAAGGGCATGCCAAAGGAAGTGTTTTGCTCTGCCAAGACTCGTGCTGCGTACGCTTTGTGCTTGGAGTGAGAAACAGGTTCCTTGGTGTTTTCTGCGAAACGCTTTAGCAGCCCGTTGGTGCTAGTATGGAGTCAGGGGATGGATGAAGCGGAGAGCCCCGTTTGGAGTGAGGCTGCAAAGGGCATGCCAAAGGAAGTGTTTTGCTGTGCCAAGACTCGTGCTGCGCACGCTTTGTGCTTGGAGTGAGAAACAGCTTCCTTGGTGTTTTCTGCGAAACGCTTTAGCAGCCCGTTGGTGCTAGTATGGAGTCAGGGGATGGATGAAGCGGAGAGCCCCGTTTGGAGTGAGGCTGCTAAGGGCATGCCAAAGGAAGTGTTTTGCTGTGCCAAGACTCGTGCTGCGCACGCTTTGTGGTTGGAGTGAGAAACAAGTTCCTTGGTGTTTTCTGCGAAACGCTTTAGCAGCCCGTTGGTGCTAGTATGGAGTCAGGGGATGGATGAAGCGGAGAGCCCCGTTTGGAGTGAGGCTGCAAAGGGCATGCCAAGAGAAGTGTTTTGCTGTGCCAAGACTCGTGCTGCGCACGCTTTGTGCTTGGAGTGAGAAACAGGTTCCTTGGTGTTTTCTGCGAAACGCTTTAGCAGCCCGTTGGTGCTAGTATGGAGTCAGGGGATGGATGAAGCGGAGAGCCCCGTTTGGAGTGAGGCTGCAAAGGGCATGCCAAAGGAAGTGTTTTGCTGTACCAAGACTCGTGCTGTGCACGCTTTGTGCTTGGAGTGAGAAACAGGTTCCTTGGTGTTTTCTGCGAAACGCTTTAGCAGCCCGTTGGTGCTAGTATGGAGTCAGGGGATGGATGAAGCGGAGAGCCCCGTTTGGAGTGAGGCTGCAAAGGGCATGCCAAGGGAAGTGTTCTGCTGTGCCAAGACTCGTGCTGCGCACACTTTGTGGTTGGAGTGAGAAACAGGTTCCTTGGTGTTTTCCGCGAAACGCTTTAGCAGCCCGTTGGTGCTAGTATGGAGTTAGGGGATGGATGAAGCGGAGAGCCCCGTTTGGAGTGAGGCTGCAAAGGGCATGCCAAGGGAAGTGTTCTGCTGTGCCAAGACTCGTGCTGCGCACACTTTGTGGTTGGAGTGAGAAACAGGTTCGTTGGTGTTTTCCGTGAAACGCTTTAGCAGCCCGTTGGTGCTAGTATGGAGTTAGGGGATGGATGAAGCGGAGAGCCCCGTTTGGAGTGAGGCTGCAAAGGGCATGCCAAGGGAAGTGTTCTGCTGTGCCAAGACTCGTGCTGCGCACACTTTGTGGTTGGAGTGAGAAACAGGTTCCTTGGTGTTTTCCGCGAAACGCTTTAGCAGCCCGTTGGTGCTAGTATGGAGTTAGGGGATGGATGAAGCGGAGAGCCCCGTTTGGAGTGAGGCTGCAAAGGGCATGCCAAGGGAAGTGTTCTGCTGTGCCAAGACTCGTGCTGCGCACACTTTGTGGTTGGAGTGAGAAACAGGTTCGTTGGTGTTTTCCGCGAAACGCTTTAGCAGCCCGTTGGTGCTAGTATGGAGTTAGGGGATGGATGAAGCGGAGAGCCCCGTTTGGAGTGAGGCTGCAAAGGGCATGCCAAGGGAAGTGTTCTGCTGTGCCAAGACTCGTGCTGCGCACACTTTGTGGTTGGAGTGAGAAACAGGTTCGTTGGTGTTTTCCGCGAAACGCTTTAGCAGCCCGTTGGTGCTAGTATGGAGTTAGGGAATGGATGAAGCGGAGAGCCCCGTTTGGAGTGAGGCTGCAAAGGGCATGCCAAGGGAAGTGTTCTGCTGTGCCAAGACTCGTGCTGCGCACACTTTGTGGTTAGAGTGAGAAACAGGTTCCTTGGTGTTTTCCGCGAAACGCTTTAGCAGCCCGTTGATGCTAGTATGGAGTTAGGGGATGGATGAAGCGGAGAGCCCCGTTTGGAGTGAGGCTGCAAAGGGCATGCCAAGGGAAGTGTTCTGCTGTGCCAAGACTCGTGCTGCGCACACTTTGTGGTTGGAGTGAGAAACAGGTTCGTTGGTGTTTTCCACGAAACGCTTTAGCAGCCCGTTGGTGCTAGTATGGAGTTAGGGGATGGATGAAGCGGAGAGCCCCGTTTGGAGTGAGGCTGCAAAGTGCATGCCAAGGGAAGTGTTCTGCTGTGCCAAGACTCGTGCTGCGCACACTTTGTGGTTGGAGTGAGAAACAGGTTCGTTGGTGTTTTCCGCGAAACGCTTTAGCAGCCCGTTGGTGCTAGTATGGAGTTAGGGGATGGATGAAGCGGAGAGCCCCGTTTGGAGTGAGGCTGCAAAGGGCATGCCAAGGGAAGTGTTCTGCTGTGCCAAGACTCGTGCTGCGCACACTTTGTGGTTGGAGTGAGAAACAGGTTCCTTGGTGTTTTCCGTGAAACGCTTTAGCAGCCCGTTGGTGCTAGTATGGAGTTAGGGGCTGGATGAAGCGGAGAGCCCCGTTTGGAGTGAGGCTGCAAAGGGCATGCCAAGGGAAGTGTTCTGCTGTGCCAAGACTCGTGCTGCGCACACTTTGTGGTTGGAGTGAGAAACAGGTTCCTTGGTGTTTTCCGCGAAACGCTTTAGCAGCCCGTTGGTGCTAGTATGGAGTTAGGGGATGGATGAAGCGGAGAGCCCCGTTTGGAGTGAGGCTGCAAAGGGCATGCCAAGGGAAGTGTTCTGCTGTGCCAAGACTCGTGCTGCGCACACTTTGTGGTTGGAGTGAGAAACAGGTTCCTTGGTGTTTTCCGCGAAACGCTTTAGCAGCCCGTTGGTGCTAGTATGGAGTTAGGGGATGGATGAAGCGGAGAGCCCCGTTTGGAGTGAGGCTGCAAAGGGCATGCCAAGGGAAGTGTTCTGCTGTGCCAAGACTCGTGCTGCGCACACTTTGTGGTTGAAGTGAGAAACAGGTTCCTTGGTGTTTTCCGCGAAACGCTTTAGCAGCCCGTTGGTGCTAGTATGGAGTTAGGGGATGGATGAAGCGGAGAGCCCCGTTTGGAGGGAGGCTGCAAAGGGCATGCCAAGGGAAGTGTTCTGCTGTGCCAAGACTCGTGCTGCGCACGCTTTGTGCTTGGAGTGAGAAACAGGTTCGTTGGTGTTTTCCGCGAAACCCTTTAGCAGCCCGTTGGTGCTAGTATGGAGTTAGGGGATGGATGAAGCGGAGAGCCCCGTTTGGAGTGAGGCTGCAAAGGGCATGCCAAGGGAAGTGTTCTGCTGTGCCAAGACTCGTGCTGCGCACACTTTGTGGTTGGAGTGAGAAACAGGTTCCTTGGTGTTTTCCGCGAAACGCTTTAGCAGCCCGTTGGTGCTAGTATGGAGTTAGGGGATGGATGAAGCGGAGAGCCCCGTTTGGAGGGAGGCTGCAAAGGGCATGCCAAGGGAAGTGTTCTGCTGTGCCAAGACTCGTGCTGCGCACACTTTGTGGTTGGAGTGAGAAACAGGTTCCTTGGTGTTTTCCGCGAAACGCTTTAGCAGCCCGTTGGTGCTAGTATGGAGTTAGGGGATGGATGAAGCGGAGAGCCCCGTTTGGAGTGAGGCTGCAAAGGGCATGCCAAGGGAAGTGTTCTGCTGTGCCAAGACTCGTGCTGCGCACACTTTGTGGTTGGAGTGAGAAACAGGTTCCTTGGTGTTTTCCGCGAAACGCTTTAGCAGCCCGTTGGTGCTAGTATGGAGTTAGGGGATGGATGAAGCGGAGAGCCCCGTTTGGAGTGAGGCTGCAAAGGGCATGCCAAGGGAAGTGTTCTGCTGTGCCAAGACTCGTGCTGCGCACACTTTGTGGTTGGAGTGAGAAACAGGTTCGTTGGTGTTTTCCGCGAAACGCTTTAGCAGCCCGTTGGTGCTAGTATGGAGTTAGGGGATGGATGAAGCGGAGAGCCCCGTTTGGAGTGAGGCTGCAAAGGGCATGCCAAGGGAAGTGTTCTGCTGTGCCAAGACTCGTGCTGCGCACACTTTGTGGTTGGAGTGAGAAACAGGTTCGTTGGTGTTTTCCGCGAAACGCTTTAGCAGCCCGTTGGTGCTAGTATGGAGTTAGGGAATGGATGAAGCGGAGAGCCCCGTTTGGAGTGAGGCTGCAAAGGGCATGCCAAGGGAAGTGTTCTGCTGTGCCAAGACTCGTGCTGCGCACACTTTGTGGTTAGAGTGAGAAACAGGTTCCTTGGTGTTTTCCGCGAAACGCTTTAGCAGCCCGTTGATGCTAGTATGGAGTTAGGGGATGGATGAAGCGGAGAGCCCCGTTTGGAGTGAGGCTGCAAAGGGCATGCCAAGGGAAGTGTTCTGCTGTGCCAAGACTCGTGCTGCGCACACTTTGTGGTTGGAGTGAGAAACAGGTTCGTTGGTGTTTTCCACGAAACGCTTTAGCAGCCCGTTGGTGCTAGTATGGAGTTAGGGGATGGATGAAGCGGAGAGCCCCGTTTGGAGTGAGGCTGCAAAGTGCATGCCAAGGGAAGTGTTCTGCTGTGCCAAGACTCGTGCTGCGCACACTTTGTGGTTGGAGTGAGAAACAGGTTCGTTGGTGTTTTCCGCGAAACGCTTTAGCAGCCCGTTGGTGCTAGTATGGAGTTAGGGGATGGATGAAGCGGAGAGCCCCGTTTGGAGTGAGGCTGCAAAGGGCATGCCAAGGGAAGTGTTCTGCTGTGCCAAGACTCGTGCTGCGCACACTTTGTGGTTGGAGTGAGAAACAGGTTCCTTGGTGTTTTCCGTGAAACGCTTTAGCAGCCCGTTGGTGCTAGTATGGAGTTAGGGGCTGGATGAAGCGGAGAGCCCCGTTTGGAGTGAGGCTGCAAAGGGCATGCCAAGGGAAGTGTTCTGCTGTGCCAAGACTCGTGCTGCGCACACTTTGTGGTTGGAGTGAGAAACAGGTTCCTTGGTGTTTTCCGCGAAACGCTTTAGCAGCCCGTTGCTGCTAGTATGGAGTTAGGGGATGGATGAAGCGGAGAGCCCCGTTTGGAGTGAGGCTGCAAAGGGCATGCCAAGGGAAGTGTTCTGCTGTGCCAAGACTCGTGCTGCGCACACTTTGTGGTTGGAGTGAGAAACAGGTTCCTTGGTGTTTTCCGCGAAACGCTTTAGCAGCCCGTTGGTGCTAGTATGGAGTTAGGGGATGGATGAAGCGGAGAGCCCCGTTTGGAGTGAGGCTGCAAAGGGCATGCCAAGGGAAGTGTTCTGCTGTGCCAAGACTCGTGCTGCGCACACTTTGTGGTTGGAGTGAGAAACAGGTTCCTTGGTGTTTTCCGCGAAACGCTTTAGCAGCCCGTTGGTGCTAGTATGGAGTTAGGGGATGGATGAAGCGGAGAGCCCCGTTTGGAGTGAGGCTGCAAAGGGCATGCCAAGGGAAGTGTTCTGCTGTGCCAAGACTCGTGCTGCGCACACTTTGTGGTTGGAGTGAGAAACAGGATCGTTGGTGTTTTCCGCGAAACGCTTTAGCAGCCCGTTGGTGCTAGTATGGAGTTAGGGGATGGATGAAGCGGAGAGCCCCGTTTGGAGTGAGGCTGCAAAGGGCATGCCAAGGGAAGTGTTCTGCTGTGCCAAGACTCGTGCTGCGCACACTTTGTGGTTGGAGTGAGAAACAGGTTCGTTGGTGTTTTCCGCGAAACGCTTTAGCAGCCCGTTGGTGCTAGTATGGAGTTAGGGGCTGGATGAAGCGGAGAGCCCCGTTTGGAGTGAGGCTGCAAAGGGCATGCCAAGGGAAGTGTTCTGCTGTGCCAAGACTCGTGCTGCGCACACTTTGTGGTTGGAGTGAGAAACAGGTTCCTTGGTGTTTTCCGCGAAACGCTTTAGCAGCCCGTTGGTGCTAGTATGGAGTTAGGGGATGGATGAAGCGGAGAGCCCCGTTTGGAGTGAGGCTGCAAAGGGCATGCCAAGGGAAGTGTTCTGCTGTGCCAAGACTCGTGCTGCGCACACTTTGCGGCTGGAGTGAGAAACAGGTTCGTTGGTGTTTTCCGCGAAACGCTTTAGCAGGCCGTTGGTGCTAGTATGGAGTTACGGGATGGATGAAGCAGAGAGCCCCGTTTGGAGTGAGGCTGCAAAGGGCATGCCAAGGGAAGTGTTCTGCTGTGCCAAGACTCGTGCTGCGCACACTTTGTGGTTGGAGTGAGAAACAGGTTCCTTGGTGTTTTCTGCGAAACGCTTTAGCAGCCCGTTGGTGCTAGTATGGAGTTAGGGGATGGATGAAGCAGAGAGCCCCGTTTGGAGTGAGGCTGCAAAGGGCATGCCAAGGGAAGTGTTCTGCTGTGCCAAGACTCGTGCTGCGCACACTTTGTGGTTGGAGTGAGAAACAGGTTCGTTGGTGTTTTCCGCGAAACCCTTTAGCAGCCCGTTGGTGCTAGTATGGAGTTAGGGGATGGATGAAGCGGAGAGCCCCGTTTGGAGTGAGGCTGCAAAGGGCATGCCAAGGGAAGTGTTCTGCTGTGCCAAGACTCGTGCTGCGCACACTTTGTGGTTGGAGTGAGAAACAGGTTCCTTGGTGTTTTCCGCGAAACGCTTTAGCAGCCCGTTGGTGCTAGTATGGAGTCAGGGGATGGATGAAGCGGAGAGCCCCGTTTGCAGTGAGGCTGCAAAGGGCATGCCAAGGGAAGTGTTCTGCTGTGCCAAGACTCGTGCTGCGCACACTTTGTGGTTGGAGTGAGAAACAGGTTCCTTGGTGTTTTCCGCGAAACGCTTTAGCAGCCCGTTGGTGCTAGTACGGAGTTAGGGGATGGATGAAGCGGAGAGCCCCGTTTGGAGTGAGGCTGCAAAGGGCATGCCAAGGGAAGTGTTCTGCTGTGCCAAGACTCGTGCTGCGCACACTTTGTGGTTGGAGTGAGAAACAGGTTCGTTGGTGTTTTCCGCGAAACGCTTTAGCAGCCCGTTGGTGCTAGTATGGAGTTAGGGGATGGATGAAGCGGAGAGCCCCGTTTGGAGTGAGGCTGCAAAGGGCATGCCAAGGGAAGTGTTCTGCTGTGCCAAGACTCGTGCTGCGCACACTTTGTGGTTGGAGTGAGAAACAGGTTCCTTGGTGTTTTCCGCGAAACGCTTTAGCAGCCCGTTGATGCTAGTATGGAGTTAGGGGATGGATGAAGCGGAGAGCCCCGTTTGGAGTGAGGCTGCAAAGGGCATGCCAAGGGAAGTGTTCTGCTGTGCCAAGACTCGTGCTGCGCACACTTTGTGGTTGGAGTGAGAAACAGGTTCCTTGGTGTTTTCCGCGAAACGCTTTAGCAGCCCGTTGGTGCTAGTATGGAGTTAGGGGATGGATGAAGCGGAGAGCCCCGTTTGGAGTGAGGCTGCAAAGTGCATGCCAAGGGAAGTGTTCTGCTGTGCCAAGACTCGTGCTGCGCACACTTTGTGGTTGGAGTGAGAAACAGGTTCGTTGGTGTTTTCCGCGAAACGCTTTAGCAGCCCGTTGGTGCTAGTATGGAGTTAGGGGATGGATGAAGCGGAGAGCCCCGTTTGGAGTGAGGCTGCAAAGGGCATGCCAAGGGAAGTGTTCTGCTGTGCCAAGACTCGTGCTGCGCACACTTTGTGGCTGGAGTGAGAAACAGGTTCCTTGGTGTTTTCCGCGAAACGCTTTAGCAGCCCGTTGGTGCTAGTATGGAGTCAGGGGATGGATGAAGCGGAGAGCCCCGTTTGGAGTGAGGCTGCAAAGGGCATGCCAAGGGAAGTGTTCTGCTGTGCCAAGACTCGTGCTGCGCACACTTTGTGGTTGGAGTGAGAAACAGGTTCCTTGGTGTTTTCCGCGAAACGCTTTAGCAGCCCGTTGGTGCTAGTATGGAGTTAGGGGATGGATGAAGCGGAGAGCCCCGTTTGGAGGGAGGCTGCAAAGGGCATGCCAAGGGAAGTGTTCTGCTGTGCCAAGACTCGTGCTGCGCACGCTTTGTGCTTGGAGTGAGAAACAGGTTCCTTGGTGTTTTCCGCGAAACGCTTTAGCAGCCCGTTGGTGCTAGTATGGAGTTAGGGGATGGATGAAGCGGAGAGCCCCGTTTGGAGTGAGGCTGCAAAGGGCATGCCAAGGGAAGTGTTCTGCTGTGCCAAGACTCGTGCTGCGCACACTTTGTGGTTGGAGTGAGAAACAGGTTCCTTGGTGTTTTCCGCGAAACCCTTTAGCAGCCCGTTGGTGCTAGTATGGAGTTAGGGGATGGATGAAGCGGAGAGCCCCGTTTGGAGTGAGGCTGCAAAGGGCATGCCAAGGGAAGTGTTCTGCTGTGCCAAGACTCGTGCTGCGCACACTTTGTGGTTGGAGTGAGAAACAGGTTCGTTGGTGTTTTCCGCGAAACGCTTTAGCAGCCCGTTGGTGCTAGTATGGAGTTAGGGGATGGATGAAGCGGAGAGCCCCGTTTGGAGTGAGGCTGCAAAGGGCATGCCAAGGGAAGTGTTCTGCTGTGCCAAGACTCGTGCTGCGCACACTTTGTGGTTGGAGTGAGAAACAGGTTCCTTGGTGTTTTCCGCGAAACGCTTTAGCAGCCCGTTGGTGCTAGTATGGAGTTAGGGGATGGATGAAGCGGAGAGCCCCGTTTGGAGTGAGGCTGCAAAGGGCATGCCAAGGGAAGTGTTCTGCTGTGCCAAGACTCGTGCTGCGCACACTTTGTGGTTGGAGTGAGAAACAGGTTCGTTGGTGTTTTCCGCGAAACGCTTTAGCAGCCCGTTGGTGCTAGTATGGAGTTAGGGGATGGATGAAGCGGAGAGCCCCGTTTGGAGTGAGGCTGCAAAGGGCATGCCAAGGGAAGTGTTCTGCTGTGCCAAGACTCGTGCTGCGCACGCTTTGTGGTTGGAGTGAGAAACAGGTTCCTTGGTGTTTTCCGCGAAACGCTTTAGCAGCCCGTTGGTGCTAGTATGGAGTTAGGGGATGGATGAAGCGGAGAGCCCCGTTTGGAGTGAGGCTGCAAAGGGCATGCCAAGGGAAGTGTTCTGCTGTGCCAAGACTCGTGCTGCGCACACTTTGTGGTTGGAGTGAGAAACAGGTTCGTTGGTGTTTTCCGTGAAACGCTTTAGCAGCCCGTTGGTGCTAGTATGGAGTTAGGGGATGGATGAAGCGGAGAGCCCCGTTTGGAGTGAGGCTGCAAAGGGCATGCCAAGGGAAGTGTTCTGCTGTGCCAAGACTCGTGCTGCGCACACTTTGTGGTTGGAGTGAGAAACAGGTTCCTTGGTGTTTTCCGCGAAACGCTTTAGCAGCCCGTTGGTGCTAGTATGGAGTTAGGGGATGGATGAAGCGGAGAGCCCCGTTTGGAGTGAGGCTGCAAAGGGCATGCCAAGGGAAGTGTTCTGCTGTGCCAAGACTCGTGCTGCGCACACTTTGTGGTTGGAGTGAGAAACAGGTTCGTTGGTGTTTTCCGCGAAACGCTTTAGCAGCCCGTTGGTGCTAGTATGGAGTTAGGGGATGGATGAAGCGGAGAGCCCCGTTTGGAGTGAGGCTGCAAAGGGCATGCCAAGGGAAGTGTTCTGCTGTGCCAAGACTCGTGCTGCGCACACTTTGTGGTTGGAGTGAGAAACAGGTTCGTTGGTGTTTTCCGCGAAACGCTTTAGCAGCCCGTTGGTGCTAGTATGGAGTTAGGGAATGGATGAAGCGGAGAGCCCCGTTTGGAGTGAGGCTGCAAAGGGCATGCCAAGGGAAGTGTTCTGCTGTGCCAAGACTCGTGCTGCGCACACTTTGTGGTTAGAGTGAGAAACAGGTTCCTTGGTGTTTTCCGCGAAACGCTTTAGCAGCCCGTTGATGCTAGTATGGAGTTAGGGGATGGATGAAGCGGAGAGCCCCGTTTGGAGTGAGGCTGCAAAGGGCATGCCAAGGGAAGTGTTCTGCTGTGCCAAGACTCGTGCTGCGCACACTTTGTGGTTGGAGTGAGAAACAGGTTCGTTGGTGTTTTCCACGAAACGCTTTAGCAGCCCGTTGGTGCTAGTATGGAGTTAGGGGATGGATGAAGCGGAGAGCCCCGTTTGGAGTGAGGCTGCAAAGTGCATGCCAAGGGAAGTGTTCTGCTGTGCCAAGACTCGTGCTGCGCACACTTTGTGGTTGGAGTGAGAAACAGGTTCCTTGGTGTTTTCCGCGAAACGCTTTAGCAGCCCGTTGGTGCTAGTATGGAGTTAGGGGATGGATGAAGCGGAGAGCCCCGTTTGGAGTGAGGCTGCAAAGGGCATGCCAAGGGAAGTGTTCTGCTGTGCCAAGACTCGTGCTGCGCACACTTTGTGGTTGGAGTGAGAAACAGGTTCCTTGGTGTTTTCCGCGAAACGCTTTAGCAGCCCGTTGGTGCTAGTATGGAGTTAGGGGATGGATGAAGCGGAGAGCCCCGTTTGGAGTGAGGCTGCAAAGGGCATGCCAAGGGAAGTGTTCTGCTGTGCCAAGACTCGTGCTGCGCACACTTTGTGGTTGGAGTGAGAAACAGGTTCCTTGGTGTTTTCCGCGAAACGCTTTAGCAGCCCGTTGGTGCTAGTATGGAGTTAGGGGATGGATGAAGCGGAGAGCCCCGTTTGGAGTGAGGCTGCAAAGGGCATGCCAAGGGAAGTGTTCTGCTGTGCCAAGACTCGTGCTGCGCACACTTTGTGGTTGGAGTGAGAAACAGGTTCCTTGGTGTTTTCCGCGAAACGCTTTAGCAGCCCGTTGGTGCTAGTATGGAGTTAGGGGATGGATGAAGCGGAGAGCCCCGTTTGGAGTGAGGCTGCAAAGGGCATGCCAAGGGAAGTGTTCTGCTGTGCCAAGACTCGTGCTGCGCACACTTTGTGGTTGGAGTGAGAAACAGGTTCCTTGGTGTTTTCCGCGAAACGCTTTAGCAGCCCGTTGGTGCTAGTATGGAGTTAGGGGATGGATGAAGCGGAGAGCCCCGTTTGGAGGGAGGCTGCAAAGGGCATGCCAAGGGAAGTGTTCTGCTGTGCCAAGACTCGTGCTGCGCACACTTTGTGGTTGGAGTGAGAAACAGGTTCGTTGGTGTTTTCCGCGAAACGCTTTAGCAGCCCGTTGGTGCTAGTATGGAGTTAGGGGATGGATGAAGCGGAGAGCCCCGTTTGGAGTGAGGCTGCAAAGGGCATGCCAAGGGAAGTGTTCTGCTGTGCCAAGACTCGTGCTGCGCACACTTTGTGGTTGGAGTGAGAAACAGGTTCCTTGGTGTTTTCCGCGAAACGCTTTAGCAGCCCGTTGGTGCTAGTATGGAGTTAGGGGATGGATGAAGCGGAGAGCCCCGTTTGGAGTGAGGCTGCAAAGGGCATGCCAAGGGAAGTGTTCTGCTGTGCCAAGACTCGTGCTGCGCACACTTTGTGGTTGGAGTGAGAAACAGGTTCCTTGGTGTTTTCCGCGAAACGCTTTAGCAGCCCGTTGGTGCTAGTATGGAGTTAGGGGATGGATGAAGCGGAGAGCCCCGTTTGGAGTGAGGCTGCAAAGGGCATGCCAAGGGAAGTGTTCTGCTGTGCCAAGACTCGTGCTGCGCACACTTTGTGGTTGGAGTGAGAAACAGGTTCGTTGGTGTTTTCCGCGAAACGCTTTAGCAGCCCGTTGGTGCTAGTATGGAGTTAGGGGATGGATGAAGCGGAGAGCCCCGTTTGGAGTGAGGCTGCAAAGGGCATGCCAAGGGAAGTGTTCTGCTGTGCCAAGACTCGTGCTGCGCACACTTTGTGGTTGGAGTGAGAAACAGGTTCGTTGGTGTTTTCCGCGAAACGCTTTAGCAGCCCGTTGGTGCTAGTATGGAGTTAGGGAATGGATGAAGCGGAGAGCCCCGTTTGGAGTGAGGCTGCAAAGGGCATGCCAAGGGAAGTGTTCTGCTGTGCCAAGACTCGTGCTGCGCACACTTTGTGGTTAGAGTGAGAAACAGGTTCCTTGGTGTTTTCCGCGAAACGCTTTAGCAGCCCGTTGGTGCTAGTATGGAGTTAGGGAATGGATGAAGCGGAGAGCCCCGTTTGGAGTGAGGCTGCAAAGGGCATGCCAAGGGAAGTGTTCTGCTGTGCCAAGACTCGTGCTGCGCACACTTTGTGGTTAGAGTGAGAAACAGGTTCCTTGGTGTTTCCGCGAAACGCTTTAGCAGCCC
>NW_028290287.1:0-41301 GCF_059628265.1 Tinamus guttatus | reverse complement strand
ACTCAATGTCACCCATAGGACCTCATTGTCCCCAGGAGCGTCCCCGAGGCGCGGCGCGAGCTCCGTGTCCCCCATAGGATCCCAGTGTCACCCATAGGATCCCAGTGTCACCCTTAGGATCCCAGTGTCACCCATAGGAGCTCGTTGTCCCCAGGAGCGTCCCCGAGGCGCGGCGCGAGCGCTCCCGGGACGCCGCCCGCAGCCGCCGCAGCCGCGAGGCGGCCGCCTTCGCGCAGCTGGCCCGGGCGCTGCCGCTGGCGCGCGGCGCCCACCTCGACAAGGCCACCGTCATGCGCCTCACGCTGAGCTACCTGCGCCTGCGCCGCCTGCTGCCCCCCGGTGAGCGCCCGGGGACCCGTGGGGACCTTCGGTGGCTGTGGGGAGCCCAACGGACCCTTGGGAACCCACCATGACCATGAGGAGCCCACGGCCCCTTGGGGACCCACCATGGCCATGGGGAGCCCAATGGCCCCTTAGGGTCCTTCATTGGCCATGGGGAGCCCAAGAGGCCCTTGGGAACCCACCATGGCTATGGGGAGCCCCATGGCCCCTTGGGGACCTTCGGTGGCCGTGGGGAGCCCAACGGACCCTTGGGGACCTTCGATGACCATGGGGAGCCCAACGGCGCCTTGGGAACCCACCATGACCATGGGGAGCCCCACGGCCCCTTGGGGACCTTCGGTGGCCGTGGGGAGCCCAACGGACCCTTGGGGACCCACCATGGCTATGGGGAGCCCCATGGCCCCTTAGGGACCTTCGGTGGCCGTGGGGAGCCCAATGGCTCCTTGGGGATCTTCGATGGCCATGGGGAGCCCAACGGCTTCTTGGGGACCTTTGATGGCTATGGGGAGCCCCACTGCCCCTTGGGGACCCACCATGACCATGGGGAGCCCTATGGCCCCTTGGGGACCTTCGATTGCCATGGGGAGCCCAACGACCCCTTGGGGACCCACCATGACTATGGGGAGCCCCATGGCTCCTTGGGAACCCACCAGGACTATGGGGAGCCCCATGGCCCCTTGGGGACCTTCGGTGGCCATGGGGAGCCCCACGGCTCCTTGGGGACCCACCAGGACTATGGGGAGCCCCATCGCCCCTTGGGGACCCTCAATGGCAATGGGGAGCCCAATGGCTCCTTGGGGATCTTTGATGACCATGGGGAGCCCAACAGCCCCTTGGGAACCCACCATGACCATGAGGAGCCCAAGAGCCCCTTGGGGACCCACCATGACCACGGGGAGCCCCACAGCCCTTTGGGGACCTTCAATGGCTGTGGGGAGCCCAACGGCTCCTTGGGGACCCACCATGACCATGGGGAGCCCACGGACCCTTGGGGACCTTTGATTGCCATGAGGAGCCCAACAGCCCCTTGGGGACCCACCATGACCATGAGGAGCCCACGGCCCCTTGGGGACCCACCATGGCCATGGGGAGCCCAACAGCCCCTTGGGAACCCACCATGACTATGGGTAGCCCCACAGTCCCTTAGGGACCTTCAATGGCCGTGGGGAGCCCAATGACCCTTTGGGAACCCACCAGGACCACGGGGCGCCCAATGGCCTCTTGGGGACCTTTGATGGCCATGGGGAGCCAAACAGTCTCTTGGGGACCCAACACTGCCCTATGGGACCCAATGGCCTTTGAGGGAACCACCATGATCATGAGGAACCCAATGGCCCCTTGGGGACCCTCCATGACCCCGACATCCCCTTAGGGAGTCACCCTGACCATGGGGAGCCCAACATGCTCTTGGGAATCCAACCGTGCGCCTAGGAACCCAACATCCTCTTGGGGAGTCACCATGACCATGGGAAGCCCCCCGGCCTCTTGGGGACCCTCCATAGCCACGCAGAGCCCAATATGCCTTTGGGGACCCAACCATGCACCTTGGAACCCAACGTCCCCTTGGGGACCCCAAACCACCATGGGGAACCCAATGTCCTCTTGGGGACCCAACATTGGCCCATGGAACCCTACGGCCTCTTGGGAACCCAACACTGCCCCTGGAAACCCAATGTCCCCTTGGGGACCCACCATGACCATGGGGAGCCCATGGGACCCACCATGAGGAGCTTGGGGACCCAACAGATTCTTGGGAACCCAACCGTGCGCCTGGGAACCCAACATCCCATTGAGGAGTCACCATGACCATGGGGAACCCAATGTCCTCTTAGGGACCCAACATCCTTTTGGGGACCCACCATGACCATGGGGATCCCAATGGCCCCTTGGGGATCCTCCATGACCATGGGGAGCCCAATGGCCTCTTGAGGACCCACCATGATCATAGGAACCCAATGTCTTCTGGGGGACCTACCATGACCATGGGGAACTCAACGTGCTCTTGGGGAGTCACCACCACCATGGGGAACCTAATGGCCTCTTGGGGACTGAACACCCTCTTGGGGAGCCACCATGACCACGGGAACCGAACGACCTCTTGGGGAGCCACCATGACCATGGGGAACTCAACAGTCCCTTAGGGACCCAATGTCCCCTTGGGGATCCAACATCACCATGGGGAACGCAGCATGCTCTTGGGGACCCAGCGTCCCCTAGGGGATCCACCACAACCGTGGGAAGCCCAACATGCTATTGGGGACCCAACCATGTGCCTAGGAACCCAATGGCCTCTTGGGGAGTCACCGTGACCATGGGGACCTCAACGTCCTCTTAGGGACCCACCATGACCATCCAACATCCCCTTGGGGATCCACCACACCCATGGGGAACGCAATGTGCTCTTGGGGAGCCCCCATGACCATGGGGACCCCGATGTCCCTTTGGGGACCCGCCATGACCATGGGGAGTCCAATGACCTCTTGGGGACCCAACGGTGGCCCAGGGAACCCAACGTGCTCTTGCGGAGCCGCCATGATCATGGGGAGGTCAATGTCCTCTTGGGGTCCCAACTGTGCCCCATGGAACCCAACATCCCCTTGGGGTCCCACTAGGACTATGAGGAGTCCCACGGCCCCTTGGGGACCTTTGATGGCCATGGGGAGCCCAACAGCCCCTTGGGGACCCACCATGACCATGGGGAGCCCCACGGCCCTTTGGGGACCTTCGATGGCCGTGGGGAGCCCAACGGCTCCTTGGGGACCCACCATGACCATGGGGAGCCCCATGGCCCCTTGGGGACCTTCGATGACCATGGGGAGCCCCGCGGCCCTTGGGGACCCACCATGGCCATGGGGAGCCCCACGGCCCCTTAGGGAACTTCGATGGCCGTGGGGAGCTCAATGACTCCTTGGGAACCCACCATGACCATGGGGAGCCCCGGGAGGTCAATGTCCTCTTGGGGTCCCAACTGTGCCCCATGGAACCCAACGTCCCCTTGGGGTCCCACCCCACTATGGGGACCCCCCAGCACCCTGGGGACCTCGAGGACCTCCCACCACCCTGGGGCCCCTTGGGGACAGGCGCGGCGGAGGCGGCCGAGCCTGTGGACGGCTGCTACCTGCCGGCGCTGGGCGGCTTCGTGATGGTGCTCAGTGACGCTGGGGACATCATCTACCTGTCCGAGAACGTGCACCGCCTGCTGGGGCTCAGCCAGGTGTGCCGGGTGGCCTTGGTGGCCTTGCGGTGGCCTTGGTGACCTTGGGGTGGCCTTGGTGTTCTTGGTGGCCTTGGTGACCTTGGGGCGGCCTTGGTGGCCTTGGTGTTCTTGGGGTGTGATTGGGGTGCGCTTGGTGTGTGTTTGGTGTGTCCTTTCTGTGTCCTTGGGGTGGCCTTGGTGGCTTTGGGGTGGCCTTGGTGTCCCTGGGGTGTCCTTGGTGTCCTTAGGATGCACTTGGTGGCCTTGGTGGCTTTGGTGGCCTTGGGGTGGCCTTGGGGTGGCTTTGGTGTCCTTGGAGTGTCCTTGGAGCGTCCATGTGACCTTGGTGTCCCTGGGGTGTCCTTAGGGTGTCCTCGGCGTGCGCTGGCACGGCGTGTCCTCGTTGCGTGGGTGCCCTGCGTGTCACACGCGTGTCCCATGTGTCCCCACATGTCCCCCCGTGTCCCCCCATGTCCCCGTGTCCCCAGCTGGAGCTCATGGGTCAAAGCGCCTTCGACTTCGTCCACCCCTGTGACCATGAGGAGCTGCAGGAGCTGCTGAGCCCCCGGCACGGTGAGCGCGTCCCCGAGTGTCCCCAAGTGTCCCCCCCGCATCCCCGGGTGTCCCAAACTGTCCCCATGTGTCCCCCCAGGTCCCCTCGTGTCCCCTCGTGTCCCCACGTGTCCCACATGTCCCTGTGCATCCCCCCGTGTCTCCGGTGTTCTCCTATGTCCCTCTGTGTCCCCCACATGTCCTTGCATGTCCTCCCATGTCCCACATGTCCCCAATGTCCCTGCATGTCCCCACATGTCCCACATGCCCCTGGTGTCCTTACGCATCCCCACGTGTCCCCACAAGTCCCCAATATCCCCATTGTCCCCAGTGTCCTCAGTGTCCCCCATATCCCCAATGTCCCCATGTCCCCATTATCCCCACACACCCCCATGTCCCCAATGTCCCCAATGTCCCCTCATGCCCCATGTCCCCAATGTCCCCAATGTCCCCATATCCCCCAATGTTTCCATGTCCACCATATCCCCACATGGTCCCATGTCCCCATATCCCCCAATATCCTCCTGTCCCCAATGTCCCCCCATGTCCCCCATGTGCCCCATGTCCCTGTGTCCCCAATGTCCCCATTATCCCCCCATGTCCCTGTGTCCCCAATGTCAACATTATTTCCCCATGTCCCCCGTGTCCACAGTGTCACCAATGTCCCCATTATCCCCCCATGCCTCCCAATGTCCCCCCATGTCCCCAATGTCCCCCCGTGTCCCCCATGCCCCCCATGTCCCCATTCTCCCCATGTCCCCCCATGTCCCCAATATCACCAATGTCCCCATTATCCCCCCGTGTCTCCCCATGTCCCCAATGTCCCCATTATCCCCTTGTGTCCCCAATGTCCCCATTATCCCCCCGTGTCTCCCCATGTCCCCAATGTCCCCATTATCCCCCATGTCCCCGTATCTCCCTGTGTCCCCAGTGTCCCCAATGTCCTCATTATCCCCTCATGTCTCCCCATGTTCCCATGTCCCCCTGCGCCCCTCTGTCCCCAATGTCCCCATTATCCCCCCGTGTCCCCGTGTTCCCCTCATGTCCCCAATGTCCCCATTATCCCCCCGTGTCTCCCCATGTCCCCGTGTCCCCAATGTCCTCATTATCCCCTCATGTCTCCCCATGTCCCCATGTCCCCATGTCCCCCTGCGCCCCCCGTGTCCCCAATGTCCCCATTATCCCCCCGTGTCCCCGTGTTCCCCTCATGTCCCCAATGTCCCCATTATCCCCCCGTGTCTCCCCATGTCCCTGTGTCCCCAATGTCCTCATTATCCCCTCATGTCTCCCCATGTCCCCATGTCCTCCTGCGCCCCCGTGTCCCCAATGTCCCCATTATCCCCCCATGTCCCCGTGTCTCCCCGCGCCCCCCGTGTCCCCAATGTCCCCATTATCCCCCCGTGTCCCCGTGTCCCCCTCATGTCCCCAATGTCCCCATTATCCCCCCGTGTCTCCCCATGTCCCCGTGTCCCCAATGTCCCCATTATCCCCCATGTCCCCATTATCCCCTGTGTCCCCGTGTCCCCAATGTCCCCATTATCCCCCATTATCCCCCAGTGTCCCCAATGTCCCCATTATCCCCCATGTCCCTGTGTCTCCCCGCGCCCCCGTGTCCCCAATGTCCCCATTATCCCCCCGTGTCCCCGTGTCCCCCTCATGTCCCCAATGTCCCCATTATCCCCCTGTGTCTCCCCATGTCCCAGTGTCCCCAATGTCCCCATTATCCCCCCATGCCCCCCATGTCCCCAATATCACCAATGGCCCCATTATCCCCCCGTGTCTCCCCATTGTCCCCGTGTCCCCAATGTCCCCATTATCCTCCCGTGTCCCCGTGTCCCCCCGTGTCCCCGGTGTCCCCAATGTCCCCATTATCCCCTATGTCCCCATTATCCCCCCGTGTCCCCAATGTCCCCATTATCCTCCCGTGTCCCCGTGTCCCCCCATGTCCCCAGTGTCCCCAATGTCCCCATTATCCCCTATGTCCCCATTATACCCCCGTGTCCCCGTGTCCCCCATGTCCCCATTACCCCCAGTGTCCCCAATGTCCCCATTATCCCCCGGTGTCCCCAGTGTCCCCAATGTCCCCATTACCCCCCATGTCCCCATTATACCCCGGTGTCCCCAGTGTCCCCCATGTCCCCGTGTCCCCAATGTCCCCGTTATCCCCCATGTCCCCATTATCCCCCGGTGTCCCCAGTGTCCCCCATGTCCCTGTGTCCCCAATGTCCCCGTTATCCCCCGGTGTCCCCAGTGTCCCCAATGTCCCCGTGTCCCCGCAGGCGCTGGCCGCCGCCGCGGCGCCGGGGGCTGCTCCCTGCGCATGAGGAGCGCCCTGAGCCCCCGCGGGCGCAGCCTGGGGCTGCGGGCGCCCGCCTGGAAGGTGGGGGGCCCTGGGGGACCCTGGGGGGGATTTGGGGGGTTTGGGGGTCCCTGGGGGAGGATTTGGGGGGTTTTGAGGGTTCTGGGGGGATTTGGGGGTTCTGGGTGGTCATTGGGGTCCCTGGGGGTCCCTAGGGGGGGATTTGGAGGGTCCTGGGGGGATTTGGGGGCTCCTGGGGGGGATTTGAGGGGTCCTGCATGGTCCTGGGGGGATTTGGAGGGTCCTGGGGGTCCCTGGGGGGGATTTGGGGGTTCCTGGGGGGATTTGGGGATCCTGGGGGTCATTGGGGTCCCTGGGGGGGGTTGGGGGATTTGGGGGGTCCTGGAGGTTTCTGGGGGGGATTTGGGGGGTCCTGCATGGTCCTGGGGGGATTTGGAGGGTCCTGGGGGTCCCTGGGGGGGATTTGGGGGTTCCTGGGGGTATTTGGGGGTCCTGGGGGTCATTGGGGGTCCCTGGGGGTCCCTGGGGGGGATTTGGAGGATCCTGGGGGGATTTGGGGGCTCCTGGGGGGTCATTGGGGTCCCTGGGGGTCCCTGGGGGGGGGTTGGGGGATTTTGGGGGTCCTGGAGGTTTGGGGGGGGAGTTGGGGGGGTCCTGGGTGGATTTGGAGGGTCCTGGGGGTCCCTGGGGGGGGGTTGGGGGTTCCTGGGGGGATTTGGGGACTCGTGGGGGGGTCATTGGGGTCCCTGGGGGTCCCTGGGGAGGATTTGGGGGTTTTTGAGAGTTCTGGGGGGATTTGGGGATCCTGGGGGTCATTGGGGTCCCTGGGGGTCCCTAGGGGGTATTTGGAGGGTCCTGGGGGGATTTGGGGGCTCCTGGGGGGTCATTGGGGTCCCTGGGGGTTCCTGGGGGGGATTTAGGGGGTTTGGGGGTCCCTGGGGAGGATTTGGGGGGGTTTGAGGGTTCTGGGGGGATTTGGGGGTCCTGGGGGGCATTGGGGTCCCTGGGGGTCCCTGGGGGGGATTTGGAGGATCCTGGGGGAAATTGGGGGCTTCTGGGGGGTCCCTGAGGGGGGGGCGGATTTGGGGGGTCCTGGTGGTCCCTGGGGGGGATTTGGGGGGCGTTGGGGGGTCCTGGGTGGATTTGGGGGGTCCCTGGGGGGATTTGGGGATTCCTGGGGGAATTTGGGGACTCGTGGGGGGGTCATTGGGGTCCCTGGGGGTCCCTGGGGAGGATTTGGGGGGTTTTGAGGGTACTGGGGGGATTTGGGGGTCCTGGGGGTCATTGGGGTCCCTGGGGGTCCCTGGGGGGGATTTGGAGGATCCTGGGGGGATTTGGGGGCTCCCGGGGGGTCATTGGGGTCCCTGGGGATCCCTGGGGGGCGTTGGGGGATTTGGGGGGTCCTGGAGGTTTCTGGGGGGGATTTGGGGCGTCCTGGGTGGTCCTGGGTGGATTTGGAGGGTCCTGGGGGTCCCTGGGGGGGATTTGGGGATTCCTGGGGGGATTTGGGGACTCGTGGGGGGGGTCATTGGGGTCCCTGGGGGTCCCTGGGGAGGATTTGGGGGGTTTTGAGGGTTCTGGGGGGATTTGGGGGTCCTGGGGGTCATTGGGGTCCCTGGGGGTCCCTGGGGGGGATTTGGAGGATCCTGGGGGGATTTGGGGGCTCCTGGGGGGTCATTGGGGTCCCTGGGGGTCCCTGGGGGGGAGTTGGGGGATTTTGGGGGTCCTGGAGGTTCCTGGGGGGGATTTGAGGGGTCCTGCATGGTCCTGGGGGGATTTGGAGGGTCCTGGGGGTCCCTGGGGGGGATTTGGGGGTTCCTGGGGGGATTTGGGGATCCTGGGGGTCATTGGGGTCCCTGGGGGTCCCTGGGGGGGATTTGGAGGATCCTGGGGGTATTTGGGGGCTCCTGGGGGTCCCTGGGGGGGGTTGGCGGATTTTGGGGGTCCTGGGGGGTCCCTGGGGGGGTCCTGGGGGGATTTGGAGGGTCCTGGGGGTCCCTGGGGAGGTTTTGGGGGGTTTTGAGGGTTCTGGGGGGATTTGGGGGTCCTGGGGGTCATTGGGGTCCCTGGGGGTCCCTGGGGGGGGGTTGGAGGTTGGGGGATTTGGGGGGTCCTGGGGGTCCCTGGGGGGGATTTGGGGGGGTTGGGGGGTCCTGGGTGGATTTGGAGGGTCCTAGGGGTCGCTGGAGGGGATTTGGGGGTTCCTGGGGGGATTTGGGGACTTCTGGGAGGTCATTGGGGTCCCTGGGGGTCCCTGGGGGGATTTGGAGGATCCTGGGGGGATTTGGTGGCTCCTGGGGGTCCCTGGGGGGGTGGTTGGCCGATTTTGGGGGTCCTGGGGGGTCCCTGGTGGGGATTTGGGGGTGTTTGGGAGTCCTGGGGGGTCATTGGGGGTCCCTGGGGGGGGATTTGGAGGGTCCTAGGGGTCCCTGGGGGTGATTTGGGGGCTCCTGGGGGTTCACTGGGGTCCCTGGGGGTCCCTGAGGGGGATTTGGGGGGTTCCAGGGGTCCCTGGGGGGATTTGGGGGCTCCTGGGGGTTCATTGGGATCCCTGGGGGTCCCTGGGGAGGATTTGGGGGTCCTGGGGGGGGTCTGGGGGGGATTTGGGCATGTTTGGGAGTCTTGGGGGGTCATAGGGGTCTCTGAGAGGTCGTGAGGGTCCCTGGGGGGGTTTGGTGGGATTTCGGGGGTCCTAGGGGGATTTGGGGACTCCTGGGTGTCATTGAGGTCCCTGGGGGGGATTTGGGCGTTCCTGGGGGAATTTTGGGGGAATTTGGGGGTGTTTGGGAGTCCCTGGGGGTCATAGGGGTCTCTTAGGGATTTGGGGGTCCCTGGGGAGGGATTTGGAGGGTCCTGGGGGTCCCTGTGGGAGATTTGGGGGGGTCCCGGGGAGGGGTTGCATGGGATTTGGGGGCATTTGGGAGTCCTGGGGAGGTCATAGGGGTCTCTGAGGGATCCTGGGGGTCCCTGGGGGGACTTGGGGGGATTTGGGAGATTTGGGGTGCTCCTGGGGGGATTTGTGGGCTCCTGGGGGGTCATTGGGGTCCCTAGGGGTCCATGCAGGGGATTTGGGGGGTGTTTGGGGGGTCATTGGGGTCCTGGAGGGGTCCCTGGGGATTCTGGGAGGGGATTTGGGTTGGATTTGGGGCATTTAGGGGGTCATTGGGGTCCCTGGGGGTCCTGGGAGGGAATTTGGGGCATTTAGGGGGTCATTGGGATCCTGGGTGGGATTTGGGAGGGTTTTGGGGGTCCTCAGGGGGATTTCAGGGCTCCTGGGGGGTTGGGGTCCCTGAGGGATCCTGGGGGTGTTCCCGGGGGGAACTTGGAGGGGATTTTGGGGGTGCTTGGGGAGGTCGGGGGGTGTTGGGGGGTCTCCATGGGGACTTCTCTGGGGGGGACTCCATGGAGGGGGGTCTCCGTGGGGGGGTCTCTGTGTGTCGCTATGGGTCTCGCTATGGGTCTCACTGTGGGTCCCGCAGGTGGTGCAGTGTGTGGGGCGCTGGGGGGGCCGCCCCCCGCCCCGCGCCCTGGTGCTGCTCTGCGAGGCCATCGCCCACCCGGGGGCCATCGAGGCGCCGCTGGCGCCCGGCGCCGTCCTCAGCCGCCACTCGCTGGACATGCGGTTCACCTACTGCGACGAGAGGTGACAATGGGGACACTGGGGACATTGGGGACAATGGGGACATTGGGGACAATGGGGACACCCCCACAGACAGGGACACCCCCAGCTGGACATGCGGTTCACCTACTGCGACGAGAGGTGACAATGGGGACACTGGGGACAACCTGGAGACACCCCCAGCTGGACATGGGGGACATGGGGGACACCCCCATAGACAGGGACACCCCCAGCTGGACATGCGGTTCACCTACTGCGACGAGAGGTGACGTTGGGGACAATGGGGACAATGGGGACAACCTGGGGACATTGGGGACATGGGGGACATTGGGGACACCCCCATAGACAGGGACACTCCCAGCTGGACATGCGGTTCACCTACTGCGACGAGAGGTGACGTTGGGGACAATGGGGACAATGGGGACAATGGGGACATTGGGGACAATGGGGACATGGGGGACATTGGGGACACCCCCATAGACAGGGACACTCCCAGCTGGACATGCGGTTCACCTACTGCGATGAGAGGTGACAATGGGGACACTGGGGACATTGGGGACAACCTGGGGACACCCTGGGGACATGGGGGACATTGGGGACACCCCCATAGACAGGGACACCCCCAGCTGGACATGCGGTTCACCTACTGCGACGAGAGGTGACGTTGGGGACACTGGGGACATTGGGGACAACCTGGGGACATTGGGGACATGGGGGACATTGGGGACATTGGGGACAATGGGAACACCCCCATAGACAGGGACACCCCCAGCTGGACATGCGGTTCACCTACTGCGACGAGAGGTGACGTTGGGGACATTGGGGACATCCTGGGGACAATGGGGACAACCTGGGGACATTGGGGACATTGGGGACATGGGGGACATTGGGGACACCCCCATAGACAGGGACACCCCCAGCTGGACATGCGGTTCACCTACTGCGACGAGAGGTGACGTTGGGGACATTGGGGACAATGGGGACATTGGGGACATGGGGGACATTGGGGACACCCCCATAGACAGGGACACCCCCATAGACAGGGACACCCCCAGCTGGACATGCGGTTCATCTACTGCAACTAGAGGTGACATTGGGGACATTGGGGACATGGGGGACATTGGGGACACTGAGGACACTGGGGACATGGGGACAGCCCCATAGACAGGGACAGCCCCTGAAATCCCTCAACTCAACTCGCGCTGTAGGGTGGTTGTTGACGCTGTAGCACCCATGCGCGCTGTTGTCACCCACAGGATGGAGGCAGTGTCGGGCTGTACCGGCGGGGGGGGACTGTTGTTGATGCTGTAGCACCCCTGGGTGTTGTTGTCACCCGCAGGATGGAGGCGGTTTGGGGCTGTACCGGGGGGCTGTTGTTGACGCTGTAGCACCCCTGAGTGTTGTTGTCACCTGCAGGATGGAGGCGGTTTTGGGCTGTACCGGGGGGCTGTTGTTGATGCTGTAGCACCCCTGGGTGTTGTTGTCACCCGCAGGATGGAGGCGGTGTCCGGCTTCGCGCCCCACGAGCTCCTCGGCTGTTCCCTCTACGAGCTTGTCCACGCGCTTGACTCGGGCGCCCTGAGCCGCAGCGTCACCGCGCGTGAGCAACAGCCACACTGGAGTGCTACACCCCAACTACACCCCCCTACACCCGAACTGAACCCCCCCTGAACCCCCATGTACCCCTTAGATCCCCCTGTAAACCAAAGAATCCCCTGAGTTACAGCATCACTGCGCGTGAGCAACAGCCGCACCGTGGCGCTACACCCCAACTACACCCCCCTACACCTGAACTGAACCCCCCCGAGCCCCCATGTACCCTTTAGATCCCCCTGTAAACCAAAGAATCCCCTGAGTCACAGCATCACCGCGCGTGAGCAACAGCCGCACCGGGGCGCTACACCCCAACTACACCCCCCTACACCCAAACTGAACCCCCATGTACCCCTTAGACCCCCCTGTAAACCAATGAATCCTGAGTCACAGCATCACCACGTGTGAGGAACAGCCACGCTGGGGTGCTACACCCCAACTGCACCCCCCTACACCCGAACTCAACCCCCCTGAACCCCCATGTACCCCTTAGACCCCCCTGTAAACCAACGAATCCCGAGTCACAGCATCACCACGTGTGAGCAACAGCCACACTGGGGTGCTACACCCCAACTACACCCCCCTACACCCGAACTGAACCCCCATGTACCCCTTAGACCCCCCTGTAAACCAACGAATCCCGAGTCACAGCATCACCACGTGTGAGCAACAGCCACACTGGGGTGCTACACCCCAACTGCACCCCCCTACACCCGAACTGAACCCCCCTGAACCTACATGTACTCCCTAGAGCCCCCTGTACACCAATGAACCCCCTGAGCCACAGCGTCACCATGCACGAGCAACAGCCGCACGGGGGTGCTACACCCCAACTACACCCCTACAGCCCCTGACACCCCCCTGTTCCCCGTGGGGACCCCCTGGGCCCCTCTCTCCCCCTCATGCCCATTCCCGTTGTCCCCATGTCCCTGTGTCCCCATGTCCCACTGTCCCCACATCCCTGTGTCCCCACGTCTCATTGTCCCCATGTCCCTGTGTCCCCACGTCCCATTGTCCCCATGTCTCATTGTCCCAATGTCCCATTGTCCCCACGTCCCATTGTTCCCACTGCTCCCTGTCCCCATTTTCCTGCCCAACGTGACCCCCCTGTCCCTGTGTCCCACCCTGTCCCCGTGTCCCCGCAGTGCTGGTGAAGGGACAGGCGGTGACAAGCCAGTACCGCCTGTTGGCCAAGCGCGGGGGGTACGTGTGGGCGCAGACCCAGGCCACCGTCGTCGCCAACAGCCGCAGCGCTCGCCCCGAGGCCATCGTCTGCCTGCACTTCCTGCTCAGGTGACGGGGTGACAGGCGGACAGGGTGACAGGTGGACGGGGGACATGGGGATGTGGGGACATAGGAACATGAGTGACACTGGGTGACACCAGGTGACACTGGGTGACACATGGGGTGCGGTTGATAGGTGGAACTCCCTGGCACGGTGTTGGTGTCTGGGGGTTTTCCAGGGAGGGTGTCTGGGTGACACCGGGTGACACTGGGTGACACCAGGTGTTGTTGACAGGTTGTCCCCAGCAGGGTAGAGCTCCCTGGCACGGTGTTGATGTCTGAGGGGTTTCCAGGGAGGATGTCTGGGTGACAACGGGTGACAATGGGTGACAGCGGGTGACAGCAGGTGACACTGGCTGTTGTTCCCAGCAGGGTAGAGCTCCCTGGCACGGTGTTGGTGTCCGAGGGGTTTCCAGGGAGGGTGTTTGGGTGACACCGGGTGACACCGGCTGACACTGGCTGTTGTTCCCAGCGGGGTGGAGCTCCCCGGCGTGGTGCTCTCCCTGGAACAGACGGAGCGACGGGGACAAGGACGGCGCCCACCCCCCCTCGCCCCGCCGGAGCCCCCAGACACCCTCCTGGACCTGCGTCTCGGTGCGGGTGACACCGGGGACACTGGGGACGGGGGGTTCCTGGTGGCTTTGGGGGTGTTTTGGGGGGGAATCTGGAGGATTTGGGGGGCATTTGGGGGTTTTGGGGGTGTTCCGGGGATTGGTGGGAGGTTTGGGGCGTTACCGCTGGGTTTGGGGGTTGTTTTGGGGGTGTTGGGGTTTTCCAGGGTGGTTTTGGGGGCATTTGGGGGTGTTTGGGGTATTTGGGGGGTGTTTTGGGAGGAAGTTTAGGGGGTTCTGGGGAGGCTTGGGTCATTTGGGGGTGTTTTGGGTGGTTTCAGGGGTGTTTTAAAGGTGTTGGGGGAGTTCACGTGGGTTTTGGGAGTGTTTGGGGTGTTTTGAGGTGTTTGGGGGGAGGTTTGGGGCTTTTGGGGGGTTCTGGGGGTGTTTGGATCATTTTTGGGGATATTTGGGGAGGTTCTTGGGGATGTTTGGGGGTGTTTCTGGGGGTGTCTGGAGGGGCTCCTGGGGTATTTTGGGAGGTTCTGGGGGTGTTTGGGGGGTTTGGGGTGTTTTGAAGGGATCTGGGGACATTTTGGGGGGTGTTTTGGCATTTTCTGAGGGTGTTTGGTGACATTTTTGGGGCGGTTGGGCAGTTCTGGAGTTGTTTCAGGGTGTTTTAGGTGGATCCGGAGCATTTTGTGGGATTCTGGGGGTGTTTGGGGCTGTTTCAGGGTGTTTGGGGGTCTCCAGGGATCTTTCGGGATTGCATTGGGAATTTTCAGGGGTACTTTGGGGTGTTTAGGGGTATTTTAGAGGGTCCTAAAGCTGTTTATGGCCATTTCAGGGGTTCTGGGGCTGTTCTGTGGTTTCTGCGCTGTTTGGAGGTTTCAGGGGGTGTTTGGGGGGGGGTCTGGGTGTGTCTTGGATGTTCCCATGTCCATTTTGGGTGTTTCTGGGGGTGTTTGGGTCCATTTGGGGTGTTTCTGGGTGCGTTTTGGGGTGTTTTAGGTGTTCCTGGAAGTATGTGGGCCGGTTTGGGGGCATTTCAGGGTTTTGTGGGGGTATCTGGGCCCTTTCTGGGGATATCTGGGCCCATTTTGGGGCATTTGGAGGCTTTCTTGGCCCGTTTGGGGCATTGTGGGGGTTTCTGGGGGTATTTGGGACATTTCTGGGGGTATGTGGGTCTGTTTGGGGGCATTTGGGGGTATGTGGGCCAGTTGGGGGCCATTTTGGCTGCATTTTGGGGCATTTTAGGGGTTCCTGGGGGTTTCTGGGTCCATTTCAGGGTTTTGGGGGAGTTTCTGGGACTGTTTGGGGGCACTTGGGTGTTTTCTGGGGGTATGTGGGCCGTTTTGCGGGGTATGTTGGCCTGTTTGGGGGCATTCAGGGGGTTTCTGGGCCCATTTCAGCGTGTTCGGGGTGTTCCTGGGCCCGTTTCGGGGCATTCGGGGGGATTTCTGGGCCCGTTTTGGGGCATTTGGGGGGATTTCTGGCCCCGTTCTGGGGCGTTCGGGGGGTTTCTGGGCCCGTTTGGGGGGGTTTCGGGGCCCGTTTCGGGGGGTTTGGGGGGGTTTCGGGGCGTTTCGGGGGTTCCCTGGGGTGGTTCGCGGGGTCCCCGGGCCGCTCCGCGGCGGCGCTGACGCCGGCGGCGGGCGCAGAGCTGCGGGCCCCGCGGCTGCTGGCGTTCGTGCGGCCGGCGCACGTCCCCGAGGCCGCGCTGCAGCGGGACCCCCGGCGCTTCTGCACCCCCGAGCTCGCCCGCCTGCTGGCGCCCATCTTCGAGCCGGCCCCGGCCGCCCCGCCGCGGCGCCGGCCCCGCAGCCCCTCCCCGGTGAGACCCACCGACGGGCCCGGGGGGGTCCCGGGGGTCTTCGGGGGTCCCTGGAGGACCTGGGGGGGGGTCTCTGGGAGGTCTTTGGGGGTCTCTGGGGGACTTTGGGGGTCCCTGGAGGACCTGGGGGGGGGGTCTCTGGGAAGTCTTTGGGGGTCCCTGGAGGACTTTGGGGGTCCCTGGAGGACCTGGGGGGGGGGTCTCTGGGAGGTCTTTGGGGGTCTCTGGAGGACTTTGGGGGTCCCTGGAGGACCTGGGGGGGGGGTCTCTGGGAAGTCTTTGGGGGTCCCTGGAGGACCTGGGGGGGGGTCCCGGGGGACCTAGGGGGGCCCTGGAGGACTTTGGGGGGCCCTGGAGGACCTGGGGGGGGGTCCCGGGGGACCTAGGGGGGCCCTGGAGGACTTTGGGGGTTCCTGGAGGACAATGGGGGTCCTTGGAGGAAGTGGAGGTGGTCTCTGGGAGGACCTAGGGGGGCCCTGGAGGACTTTGGGGGTCCCTGGAGGACCTGGGGGGGTCCCTGGAGGACTTTGGGGGTTCCTGGAGGACAATGGGGGTCCCTGGAGGAAGTGGGGGTGGTCTCTGGGAGGTCTTTGGGGGTCCCTGGAGGACCTGGGGTGGGTCTCTGGGAGGTCTTTGGGGGTCCCTGGAGGACCTGGGGGGTTCCTGGAGGACTTTGTTGGTTCCTGGAAGACAATGGGGGTCCCTGGAGATCTTGGGGGGAGCCCTGGGGGTCTTTGGAGGTCTCTGGAGGACCAAGAGGGTCCTTTGAGAACTCTGGAGTGTCTCTGGAGGACCCTGGAGGACTTTGTGGGTTCCTGGGAAGTCTTTGGGGGTCCCTGGAGAACCCTGGGGGTCCCTGGAGGACTTTGTGGGTCCCTGGAGGACTTGGGGGATCCTTGGAGGACTTGGGGGTCCTTGTGGGTCCCTGGAGGACTTGGGGGATCCCTGGAGGACCCTGGGGGTCCCTGGAGGACTGGGGGGGTCCCTAGAGGAACTTTGGGGTCCCCAGCGGGTCCATTTGGGTCTTGGGAGGACTTGGGGGTGGCAGGGGGTCCCGGGGAGGGGGTGCAGGTGACACTGTCCCCCCAGCCCCCCGGGGACGAGCTGCTCCTGGAGGTGCAGAAGCTGCTGGGGGCCAGCGCGGGGCAGGGGACAGCGCTGCAGGTACCGGGGTGGGGGGGACACCCCATGGGGGGGTCACCCCAATGTGGGGGGGGGGTCACCTCGATGCGGGGGGTTGGTGTCACCCCACGGGGGGGGGTGTCACCCCATGGAGCAGGGGGGTCATCCCGATGCAGGGGGAGGGGTTGGGAACAGGTCACCGAATGGGGCTGTCACCAGATAGGGCTGTCACCAAACGCGGGTGTCACCAGAGGGGGGTGTCACCTGATGGAGGGGAGGGTTGATGTCACCTCACGGGGAGTTGGTGTCACCCCATGGACGGGGTGTCACCCCATGGAGGTGGGGGGGGGGGTTCATTGCAGGGTGGAAGGTTGGGGAACAGGTTGCCAAATCCGGGTGTCACCCGATGGGTGGGAGGTTGGTGTCACCCCACGGGGGGGTTGATGTCACCCCGCGGCGGAGGTGTCACCCCATGGAGGCGGGGGGAGGCACAGGTCGCCAGATGGGGCTGTCCCCAGATGAGGGTGTCACCAGGTGGGGGTTGTTGTCACCCCGCGGGGGGTTGTTGTCACCCCGCGGGGGTGTCACCGTGTCCCCCCCCCCCCAGCCCTGCGCCCTGGACCTGGCCATGCTGGCCCCCTACATCCCCATGGACGGCGACTTCCAGCTGGGCGGGGCCGAGGCGCCGCGGGGGCGGGGCCGGGGGCGGGGCCGGGCCGCGGGCCCCGCCCCCGCGCGGCGCCGCCCCCCCCCGCCGCCCCCGCCCCGCCCCCGGGCCCGCAGCCTGCCCGGGCCCCGCCCCCCGCCGGCCCCGCCCCCCGCGGGAGCCCCGCCCCCGCGCCGCTGGGGCAGCGACCCCGCCCTCGCCGGGCCCCGCCCCGCCGCGGGACACGCCCCCAGGAAAAGGTGGGCGGGGCCTTCCCGCGAGGAGGCGGGGCCTGTGGTGGGGCGGGGGGTTGCAGCACGTGGGGGGCGGGGCCGAGGCGTGGGAGGGGGCGGGGCCGGGCAGGGGGCGTGTCCTGGCACCCTACATGTGTCATCTGCGTGTAATTAGCATGACATTAGCATATAATTAGTGCAGTGTTAACGCATATTAGCATGACATTCGCGTGCAATTAGCATCCATTATCATGTTATTAGCATGACATTAGCATACTATTGGTGGCCTGTTGACATTATCAGCGTGATGTTTTAGTGTGTCATTAGCATATAATTAGCATGTGGTTAGCACAGCATTAATGTGTACGCAGGAAGTCATTAGCGTGTGGTCAGCATTTCGTTGCTGGGACATTAGCATAAAATTAGCGTGTAATTAGCATGTGATTAGCATGTAATTAGCGTGTGATTGCAGGGCGCTGGAACCGGGTGGCGGTGACGATGCCGGGGGGCCCCTCAAGCGCCCGGAGCTGGAGCCGGAGCTGGGGGGGCCCCGCGGGCTGGTAGGGACGGGGGGGACGGGGGGGACATGGAGGGGACATGGGGACATGGAGGGACATGGGGGACATGGGGGGACATGGGGGACATGGGGGGACATGGGGGACGTGGGGGACATGGGGACATGGGGACATGGAGGGACATGGGGACACATGGAGGGACATGGGGACATGGGAGATGTGGGGGACATGGGGGGACACGGGGACATGGAAGGACATGGAGGGACATGGGGACATGGGGGGACATGGAGGGACATGGGGGACATGGGACATGGGGGACGTGGGGGACATGGGCACATGAGAGGACATGGAGGGAAATGGGGGACATGGGGGGGCATGGGGGATGTGGGGGACATGGGGACATGGAGGGACATGGAGGGACATGGGGACATGGGAGATGTGGGAGACATGGGGGGACACGGGGACATGGGGGAACATGGGGGGACATGGGGACATGGGAGATGTGGGGGACATGGGGGACATGGGGGACATGGAGGGACATGGGGACATGAGGGGACATGGAGGGACACGAGGGGGACATGGGGGACAACACGAGGGTTGGGGGGGGTCCCAGGTTGACGCTGTCCCCCCCGTGTCCCCCCTCTCTGTGTCCCCAGGGGCTGCTGCTCAGTGGGGCCGGGGGCCGGCGGCTGCAGGAGCCCCATGGTGAGGGGGGGGGCAAATTGGGGGGGGTCCCTTATTTGGGGGGGAGGGGCTCCAAATGGGGGGAGGGGGAGGGGTCCCTTATGCGGGGGGGGGGTGTCCTTGATGGGGGGGGGTCCCTGGTTTTGGGGGGGGTCCCTGGTTTTGGGGGGGGTCCCTGGTTTGGGGGTCCCAGCTATTGTGGGGGGGTGGCCCTGGGGGGGCGGTTTATTTGGAGCGGGGGGTGTCCCCATTATGGGGGGGTCTCTGGGGGGGGAGTTTCCGACAGGGAGGGGGTCCCCAATGGGGATCAGAACTGGGGGGCGGGGCCTGTTTATCCTGGGGGGGGTATTTTGGGAGGGGGCCGCTATTGGGGTGTCATTGATGATGTCATCACAGCCCGGGCCCCCCCTGGGGATGATGACGACGACGGGGACGTCGCTGACGGCCTCGTGGGGGGGGGCTTCGTCCTGGCGCCATGAGGGGGGGGACCCCGAGCCCCCCCCCTACGTCCCCATTGGGACCAGCCCCCCCCCCCCGCACCCCCTTTTTGTACTGCTCTGTCTCGCGCCCTCGCACAAGATGGCCGCCCCTCGCACAAAATGGCCGCCCGCATGGGGTTAGTCTCCTACAAAAGCCACCCCCTTGGTGCTAAATGGCCACCCGGGGACAAAATGGCCGCCTGGGATGAAAATGGCCGCCTTGATGCTAAGTGGCCGCCCTGCGGCAAAATGGCTGCCCTGGGTTAAATGGGTGCCCTGATTTAAAATGGCTGCCCTGGTGCTAAATGGCCACCGTGATTCAAAATGGCTGCCCTCGGGCAATATGGCCACCCTCGGGTAAAATGGCTGCCCTGGTGCTAAATGGCCTCCCCGGGACAAAATGGCTGCCCTGGTGCTAAATGGCCGCCCTGGGACAAAATGGCCGTCCTGGGACAAAATGGCCGCCCTGGTGCTACAGCCTCATGCGAGAGCCTTGTGCTAGGCCGCGCCCCCTGCCCCGTGCAAAATGGCTGCCCCCATGCAAGTGCCTGCGCCCGCCCAACATGGCGGCCCCCCTTCCCCTCCCGGAAGTGCCTGCCCTCGTGCAAGATGGCCGCCCCCGTGCGAGAGGCGGCCGCCCAGAGGCAACATGGCCGCTCTGCGGCCCCAGGGGAGGGGCCGCGTCATTCCATAGAGCGGCAGCTGCCCCGGCCCAAGATGGCTGCCCCCCGTGTGACGCGGGGCACAAGATGGCCGCCGTCGCGGAGGATGGCCTGGCCCAAGATGGCCGCCATTGGCGCAAGATGGCCGCTGGCAGAACAAGATGGCCGCCGCCATGCGCGCCGCCATCGCCACCCAAGATGGCCGCCCCCCTGCGGGCGCCGCCATGACCAAGATGGCGGAGCCGGGGCAGCTCCGCAGCCGCTGCCGCCACACGCACACGGCCCCGCCCCCCCGGCCCCGCCCACATCCGGCCCCGCCCCCCCGCCCGCTCGCTCGCGTCATTAAACTGCTCTGGCATCGCAGCCCCCGCCTGGGACGTGGGGACACGGGGGACATTGGGGACATGGGGGGACATTGGGGGACACGGGGGGGCATTGGGGACACGGGGGGACATTGGGGACATGGGGGGACATTGGGGGACATGGGGACACAGGGGGACATTGTGGACATGGGGGGACATGGGGGGACATGGGGGACATTGGGGGACATGGGGGGACATGGGGGGACATTGGGACATGGGGGGACATGGGGGGACATTGGGGGACACGGGGACATTGGGGGACATGGAGGACACGGGGGCCATTGTCGCCCCTCTCCGGTGCTCGAGGTCCTGCGCGCGGCCGCTCCGGCCCCCCTTTCGCCTCTCTATGGCGGCCATTGGCCCCGCCCCCTCGCAGTGACTCAAGGCCGCAGTCGCGGCCGCTCTGGCCCCTCTTGCTCCACTCTATGGTCGCAAGGCCGCGACAGGGCTGCTCTATCCCCTGGTCCTGCTCTATGGTGGCGGAAGCCACAGGAGGGGCCACTCTGTCCCCCACTTGGTGTCACTCTATGGCCACGAGGCCACCATCGCGGCTGCTCTGTCCCTGGTGCCGCTCTTTGGTAGCAAGGCCGCTCTATCCCTCTCTCGGCGCTGCTCTATGGCCGTGAAGCGGCTGACGGAGCCGCTCTTGCTCCTCTTGCTCCACTCTATGGTCATGAGGCGGCCAGCGGGGCTGGTCTATCCCCTGGTGCTGCTCTATGGTCCCGAGGCTGGAGGCAGGGCCGCTCTTGCTCCTCTTGCTCCACTCTATGGTCACAAGGCTGTGATGGCGACTCTCTGGCCCCTGTTGTGCCCACTCTATGGTTGGGAGGCCATGGCAAAGCCATGATGGGGCCGCTCTGGCTCCTCTTGCTCCACTCTATGGTAGCGAGGCCGCCGGCTGGGCCGCTCTGGCTCCTCTTGTGCCCTCTCTATGGTCGTGAGGCTGAGGCGGGCCTGCTCTATCCCCCCTCAGTGGGTCGCTCTATGGTCGCAAGGCCGCGGCAGGGCTACTCTGGCCCCTCTTGCGCCCACTCTATGGTTGGGAGGCCACAGCGGGGCACCTATATCCCCTGGTGCCGCTCTATGGTCACAAGGCCATGACGGTGCCGCTCTGGCTCCTCTTGCTCCACTCTATGGTCGCGAGGCCGCGGCGGGGCCGCTCTATCCCCCCTCGTGGGGTCACTCTATGGTCGTGAGGCGGAGGCAGGGCCGCTCTGGCTTCTCTTGCTCCACTCTATGGTTGCGAGGCTGTCAGCGGGACCGCTCTGGCTCTTGTTGTGCCACTCTATGGTCGCGAGGCCGCGGCGGGGCCGCTCGATCCCCCCTCTCGGGGTTGCTCTATGGTCGTGAGGCCACGACGGTGCCGCTCTGGCTCCTCTTGCTCCACTCTATGGTCGCGAA
This sequence comes from Tinamus guttatus, assembly GCF_059628265.1. Taxonomy (NCBI): domain Eukaryota; kingdom Metazoa; phylum Chordata; class Aves; order Tinamiformes; family Tinamidae; genus Tinamus; species Tinamus guttatus. The sequence continues at coordinate 19,906 of NW_028290287.1, read as the reverse complement.
GCCGCGGCAGGGCCGCTCGATGCCCCCCTCGCGGGGCCGCTCTATGGTCGCGAGGCTGCGGCGGGGCCACTCTGGCCCTTCTTGCGTCCTCTCCATGGTCGCGAGGCCGTGGCGGGGCCAGTCTATCCCCCCTCTCGGGGTCGCTCTATGGTCTCGAGGCTGTCGGCGGGGCCGCTCTGGTCGCTCTTGTGCCCTCTCCATGGTCGGGAGGCCGAGGCGGGCCCGCTCTATCCCCCCCTCTCGGGCTCGCTCTATGGTCGCGAGGCCATGACGGTGCCGCTCTGGCTCCTCTTGCTCCACTCTATGGTCGCGAAGCCGCGGCAGGGCCGCTCGATGCCCCCCTCGCGGGGCCGCTCTATGGTCGCGAGGCTGCGGCGGGGCCACTCTGGCCCTTCTTGCGCCCTCTCCATGGTCGGGAGGCCGCAGCGGGGCCGCTCTATCCCCCCTCGCGGGGTCGCTCTATGGTCTCGAGGCTGTCGGCGGGGCCGCTCTGGCTCCTCTTGCTCCACTCTATGGTCGCGAAGCCGCGGCAGGGCCGCTCTATCCCCCCTCGCGGGGTCGCTCTATGGTCGCGAAGCCGCGGCGGGCCCGCTCTATCCCCCCTCGCGGGGTCGCTCTATGGTCGCGAGGCCACGACGGGGCCGCTCTGGCTCCTCTTGCTCCACTCTATGGTCGGGAGGCCGCGGCGGGGCCGCTCTATCCCCCGGCGCGGGGGCCGCTCAGTGGCCGCGAGGCCCCGCCCCCTCGCGGCGCCGTTTGCGACAGCGGCGTTTGCGACACTCGGCGGCGGCGGCGGCGGCGGCGCGGGGCGGGCGCGGCGCTTGGCGGCGGCCATGGCGGAGGGGGAGCGGGCGGAGGGCGGCGGCGGCCCCGGGCGGCCCCCGAGCCCCGCGAGCCGGGAGCGCGCGGAGGAGCTGAAGGCCCGAGCGAACGAGCGCTTCCGAGGTGGGGGCGGGGGCAACGGGGGGTCGGGGCGGCCCTGCCGGTAACGGAGCCGTGGGGGGAAGTGAGGGGAGGGGGCCCTGCCACATAGGGAGCCATGGGGGGCAATGGGGATGGGGTGACCCTGCTACATAGGGAGCCATAGGGATCAATGAGGGGAGGGGGTGGCTGCCACATAGGGAGCCGTGGGGGGCAATGGGAGCACTGGGTGGCTGCCAGATACGGAGCTATAGGGGGCAATGGGGACAGGGGGCTGCTGCCGGATAGGGAGCCATAGGGATCAATGAGGGGAGGGGGGCCCTGCCGGATAGGGAGCCATGGGGATAAATGGGGAGTGGGGGCCCTGCCAGATAGGGAGCCACAGGGATCAATGAGGGGAGGGGGCTGCTGCCAAATGTGGAGCCATGGGGGGCAATGGGGATGGGGTGACCCTGCCAAATATGGAGCCATGGGGGGCAACTGGGGTTCGGGGCGACCCTGCCGGATACGGAGCCATAGGGATCAATGAGGGGAGGGGTCCCTGCCACATAGGGAGCCGTGGGGGGCAATGGGAGCACTGGGCGGCTGCCAGATACGGAGCTATAGGGAGCAATGGGGACAGGGGGCCCTGCCACATACGGAGCCATGGGGGGAAATGGGGATGGGTGACGCTGCCACATAGGGAGCCATAGGGATCAATGAGGGGAGGGGGCACCTGCCACATAGGGACCCATGGGGGGAAATGGGGATGGGGGGCAGCTGCCAAATAGGGAGCTATGGGGGTCAATGGGAATGGGGGGCAGCTGCCAAATACAGAGCCATGGGGGGCAATGGGGACAGGGGACCCTGCCAGATAGGGAGCTATAGGGATCAATGAGGGGAGGGGGTCCCTGCCACATAGGGAGCTATGAGGGGCAATGGGGACAGGGGGCTGCTGCCAAATACGGAGCCATGGGGGGCAATGAGGGGAGGGGGCCCTGCCACATAGGGAGCCATAGAGATAAATGGGGAGTGGGGGCCCTGCCACATAGGGAGCCATGGGGATCAATGGGGACAGGGGGCTGCTGCCAAATACGGAGCCATGGGGGGGTGGGGGGCAGTTCCTGGGCTGCCCTGTTGCCCCATTCGGCCCTTTGGGGTGGGATGGGGGGCAGATCCGGATTTTTTTGGGGCAATTCCCGCAGGTTTTGGGGTCGCTCGGGGTTCCGGTGGGGTTGGGCAGGGCTTTCCCGGGGTTTTGAGGCTGAATCCCGGGATTTGGGGTGGAACCCCCCTGGTTTGGGGGCGGATTCCTGGGACTTTGGGGTGGATCCCTGAGGTTTTGGGGCAGATTCTCAGGATTTTGGGGCAGATTTTCGGTGTTTGGGGCTGAATCTCACGGTTTGGGGCCAATCCCCAGCATTTCGGGTCAGGTCCCATGGGTTTGGGGCAGATTCCTGGAGTTTTGGGGCACATCCCTGGGCTTTTGGGCTGAATCCCGGGGGTTTGGGGTTCGATTCCTGGGATTTGGGGGTAAATCCTGTGGGTTTGGGGGTGGCTCTCACATTTTGGGACATATCCTATTTCTTTTGGGCTGAATCTCACACTTTGGGGCAGATCCCCAGGATTTTGGGTCCCGTTTCCGGTGTTTTGGGGTGTCTCCCCATGATTTGGGGGTAAATGCTCCCGTTTGGGGGTAAACACCCCTATTTGGGGTGGGTTCTGGGTCCCATTCCCGCAGTTTTGGGTCATATTCCCATAGTTTTGGGTCATATCCCTGTAGTTTTGGGTCTGGGTCCGGCCGCGTCCCTGTAGTTTCGGGCTGCACCGCCGTCGTCCGGGGGTACCTCCGGGTGACTCCGCTCCGCCTGTTGCGCCGCCCCCGCCCGCAGCCCAGGACTACGAACAGGCGGTGCGGCTGTACAGCGAGGCCATCGCGCTGTGTCCCGGCAACGCGGTGTACTACGGCAACCGGAGCCTGGCGCACCTGCGCACCGAGAGCTACGGCTACGCGCTGGCCGACGCCACCCGCGCGCTACAGCTCGACAGCACCTACGTCAAGGGGTACTACCGCCGCGCCGCCAGCAACATGGCGCTGGGGCGCTTCAAGGCCGCCCTGCGCGACTACGAGACGGTGAGCGGCGGTCGCGGGGTGTTGTGGGGTCCTCTAGGGTGTCACCGTGACGCTATGGGCACACCAAGGGGTGTTGTGGGGTCCTCTGGGGTGTCACCGTGACGCTGTGGTTGAGTGCGGGGGTGTTGCGGGGTCCTCTAGGGTGTCACCGTGATGCTATGGCCACACCAAGGGGTGTTGTGGGGTTCTCTGGGGTGTCACCGTGACGCTATGGGCACACCAGGGGTGTTGCGGGGTCTTCTAGGGTGTCACCGTGACGCTGTGGTTGAGTGCGGGGGTGTTGCGGGGTCCTCTAGGGTGTTACCGTGATGCTATGGCCACACCAAGGGGTGTTGTGGGGTTCTCTGGGGTGTCACCGTGACGCTGTGGTTGAGTGCTGGGGTGTTGTGGGGTTCTCCGGGGTGTCACCGTGACGCTATGGGCACACCAGGGGTGTTGCGGGGTTCTCTGGGGTGTCACCATGACGCTGTGGTTGAGTGTTGGGGTGTTGTGGGGTTCTCCGGGGTGTCACCGTGACGCTATGGGCACACCAGGGGTGTTGCGGGGTTCTCTGGGGTGTCACCGTGATACTGTGGTTGAGTGCAGGGGTGTTGTGGGATTCTCCGGGGTGTCACCGTGACGCTATGGGCACACCAGGGGTGTTGCGGGGTTCTCTGGGGTGTCACCGTGACGCTGTGGTTGAGTGCAGGGGTGTTGCGGGGTTCTCTGGGGTGTCACCGTGAGGCTGTGGTTGAGTGCAGGGGTGTTGTGGGGTTCTCCGGGGTGTCACCGTGACGCTATGGGCACACCAGGGGTGTTGCGGGGTTCTCTGGGGTGTCACTGTGACGCTGTGGTTGAGTGCAGGGGTGTTGCGGGGTTCTCTGGGGTGTCACCGTGACGCTGTGGTTGAGTGCGGGGGTGTTGTGGGGTCCTCTGGGGTGTCACCGTGACGCTATGGCCACACCAAAGGGTGTTGCGGGGTCCTCCGATGTGTCACCGTGATGCTATGAGTGTGCCAAGGGCTGTTGCAGGGTCCTTTGGGGTGTCACTGTGATGCTACAGCTCTGCTGAAGGGTGTTGCGGGGTTCTTCGAGATGTCACCATGACACTATGGTTGTGCCAAAGGGTGTTTGCACGGTTTTCTGAGCTGTCACTGTAACGCTATGGCCGCACCAAGGGGTGTTGTGGGGTCCTCCGGGGTGTCACCGCAACCCTACAGCTGCTGTAAGAGGTTGTCTAGAGCGTCCCTGTCATGCTATGGCCTTGTTTGGAGTGTTGTGGGCTCTTCTGGGGTGTCACCATGACACTATGGTTGTGTGGGGGGGTGTTGTGGAGTCCTCCAGGGTGTCATGGTGATGCTATGGCTGGGCCAAGGGGTGTTGCAGGGTCCTGTGGGTGTCACCATGACACTATGGTTGTGTGGGGGGGTGTTGTGGAGTCCTCCAGGGTGTCATGGTGATGCTATAGTTGGGCCAAGGGGTGTTGCGGGGTTCTCTGGGGTGTCACCGCAGTGTTATGGTTATGTGTGAGAGTGTTGTGGGGTCCTCCAGGGTGTCACCGTGACACTATGGTTGTGTTTGGGAGGTGTTGCAGATTCTCCGGGGTGTCACCGCGACGCTGTGGTTGTGTCAAGGGGTGTTGTGGGGTCCTCCAGGGCGGCGCTGTGATGCTGTGGTTGTTTGTGGGGGTGTTGTGGGGTCCTCTGGGGTGTCTCCATGACCTTACAGCCACACCAAGAGGTTGCCTAGGGTGTCCTCGTGACTCTATGGCCACGTTTGGGAGCTTTTCGGGATCCTCTGGGTGTCACCGTGACCCTACGGTTGTGCTAAGGGGTGTCACTGGGTCCTCCGGGTGTCACCACAGCACTATGATTGTGTGTGGAGGTGTTGCAAGGTCCTCCAGGGCGTCACTGTGGTACTGTGGTTGTATGGGGGGTGTTGCAGGGTCCTCCGGGGCGTCACCGCGACACCATGGCTGTGTGTGCGCGGGTGTTGCAGGGTCCTCCCGGGTGACACCGTGATGCTCCGGCCGCCTGTGGGGGTGTCTCGGGGTCCTCCACAGTGTCCCCACGTCCCTATGGCCGCGTGTGGGGCGTCGCGTCCCCTCTGCAGCCCTGGGGACCTTGGGGACCCCCTCGGGTCTCTTCATCCCTTCAACCTTGGGGTCCTCCAGGTCCTTCCTCCCTGTCCCCCGATGTCCCCACGGCCGTGGGGACCTTCAAGGTCCTCCTTGTCCCCCATGTGTCCCCTTGTGCCCTGTCCTGATGTCCCTACAAATGGTCAGTATCTCCTCATGACCCCCATGTCCCTTGCCTCTGATGTCCCCAAGCCTTGGGGACCTCCCATGTCCCCTCATCCCCCCTCATCTCAAACCTTGAGGTTCTTCAAGACCTTCCTCATTCTCCTTTGGGGACTTCCCCATGTCCCTTCAACCCCTTCATGTCCCCTTCATCCTTCCGTGTCTCCAAACCTTGAGGTCCTTCAAGACCTTCCTCATTCTCCTTGTCCTTTGGGGACCTCCCATGTCCCCTCAACTCCTCCATGTCCCCTCATCCTTCTTATCTCCAAACCTTGAGGTCTTTCAGGACCCTCCATGTCCCTCCCTGTTCCTCGGCCGCCTCCCCATGTCCCCTCCTCATCACACGCCCCCTCATCCTTCCTCATCTCCCAACCTCGAGGTCCCTCAAGACCCTCCCTGTCCCCTGGGGGCCTCCCCTGTCCCCCGCTGTCCCCGCAGGTGGCCAAGGTGCGGCCGCACGACCGCGACGCGCGCCTCAAGCTGCAGGAGTGCAGCCGCATCGTGAAGCAGAAGGCCTTCGAGCGCGCCATCGCCAGCGACCCGCACAAGCGCTCTGTTGTCGACTCGCTCGACATCGAGAGCATGAGTGAGAGCTGGGGCCTCCCGAGGTTCCTGAGGGCCCTGGGAGGGTTTGGGGAGGTCCTTGGGGGTCCTAGGAGGTTCCTGTGGGTCCTAGGAGGTCCCTATGAGTCCTGGGAGGTCTTTGGGAGGTCCTTGGAGGTCCTAAGAGGTTTCTGCAGGTCCTGGGAGGTCTTGGGGGATCCTTGGAGGTCCTAGGAGGTCCCTATGGGTTCTGGGAGGTCTTTGGGAGGTCCTTGGAGGTCCTAAGAGGTTTCTACGGGTCCTGGGGGGTCTTTAGAAGGTCCTAGGAGGTCCTAAGAGATTTCTACAGGTCTTGGGAGGTCTTTGGGAGGTTCCCGGAGGTCCTAGGAGGTTCCTGTCGGTCCTAGGAGGTCCCTATGGGTTCTGGGAGGTCTTTGGGAGGGTCTTTGGAGGTCCTAGGAGGTTCCTGTGGGTCCTAGGAGGTGCCTATGGGTCCTGGGAGGTCTTTGGGAGGGTCCTTGGAGGTCCTAGGAGGTCCTTGTGGGTCCTGGGAGGTCTTTGGGGGGTCCTTGGAGGTCCTAAGAGGTTTCTACAGGTCCTGGGAGATCTTTGGGAGGTTCCTGGAGGTCCTAGGAGGTTCCTGTGGACCCTAGGAAGTCTCTATGGGTCCTGGAGGTCTTTGTGGGTCCTAGGAGGTCCCTATGGGTCCTGGAAGGTCTTTGGGAGGTCCCTATGGGTCCTAAAAAGTCCCTATGGGTCCTGGGAGGCCTTTGAGAGGTTCCTGAAGGTCCTAGGAGGTTTCTGTGAGACTTAGAATGTCCCTATGGCTCCTAGGAGATCTTTGGGAGGTCTCTGTGAGTCCTAGGAGGTCCCTACGGGTCCTGGGAGGTCCTGGGAGATGCTTGAAGGTTCTAGGAGGTTTTTATGGATCTGGGAGTTATTTTTTGGGGGGGTTGAAGGTCCTAGGAGGTTCCCACAGGTTCTGGGAAGGCTTTGGGGGGTCCTTGGAGGTCCTAGGAGGTTCTTGTGGGTCCTGGGAGATCTTTGAAGCAGTCTTGGAGAACCTAGCAGATGGTTATGGGCCCTAGGAGATCCTAGGAGCATCTTTGGAGACCCTGGGAGGTGTTTGAGAGGTTCCTGCAGGTCCTATGAGGTCTCTATGGGTCCTGGGAGGTTCTTGTGGGTTCTGGAAGGTTTTAGGAGCATCTTTGGAAGTTTTACATGGTCCCTATGGGTCCTGGGATGTTTTTGGAGCAGCTTTTGAGGTCCTAGAAGGTCTCTGTGGGTTGTGGGAGGTCTTTGGGAGGTTTCTGGAGGCTTTAGAAGGTTCCTATGGGTCCTTGGAGATCTTTAGGGGGTGCTTGGAGGTTCCAGGAGGTTCCTATGGATCCTGGGAGGTCTTTGGAGCAGCCCCGGAGATTTTAGGAGGTGGTTATGGGTCCTAGGAGGTCTTAGGGGTATCTTTGCAGGCTCTGGGAGGTCTTTGCGAGGTTCCTGGAGGTTCTAGGAGGTTCCTGTGGGTTCTGGGAGGTGTTTGGGGGGTCTTTGGGCATTCCAGGAAGTTCCTATGGATCCTAGGAGGTCTTAAGGACATTTTGGGAGATCCTAGGAGGTCCCTATGGATCCTGGGAGGTTTCTCGGGGGTCTTGGAGGTCCTAGGGGGTTCCTACAGGTTCTGAGAGGTCTTTGGAGCTCTGGAGATGTTCATGAGGCCTTGGAGCTCTTGTCCCCATGAAGGTCTTTGTGTCCCCAAGGAGGTCTCTGGGGGTCAGAGAGGTCCCCAGGAGGCTCTTGGGGTCCCCAGCAGAGCCTCAAGATTCCAGGGACCTTCATGAGGCCCTGGAGCTGTTGTCCTCCACGAAGGTCCTGGTGTCCCCACGAGGGACGAGACCTGCCCGCGTTGCTCCCTTGAGAGGGGTTGTCTTGGGGTGGGTTGTCCTGTCACGTTGTCTCGGCCACCGTGTCCCTGTCCCCCGGGCAGCCATCGAGGACGAGTACAGCGGCCCCAAGCTGGAGGACGGCCGGGTGACGCTGGCCTTCATGAAGGACCTCATGCAGTGGTACAAGGAGCAGAAGAAGCTACACCGTAAATGCGCCTACCAGGTACCACCGGCGGCAGCACCGCGGCCGCCTGTCGCGCCCGCCGCCTGTTGCGGCCGCCGCCTGTAGCGCCGCCGCCGCCTCCCGCAGATCCTGGTGCAGGTCAAGGAGGTCCTCAGCAAGCTGCCCACCTTGGTGGAGACCACGTTGGAGGAGGTCAGTGGCCTCCAAAAACGCCGTCTTTGGGGGGGGAAGAACACCCGCCAGAGCGCGCTGTAGCGTCAGGGTGTTGTCCACCTTGTGCCAGACGGAGCAGGTGACGGTGTGCGGCGACACCCACGGGCAGTTCTACGACCTCCTCAACATCTTCGAGCTCAACGGCCTCCCCTCGGAGGCCAACCCCTACGTATCCTCCACGCTTCTCGCGGCGGGGTGGGTTCTTTCCGGGTGAAAAAAGGGGAAAAAACACCCGCAGGCTCCTTAACAACCTGCCAGATCTTCAATGGGGACTTCGTGGACCGCGGCTCCTTCTCGGTGGAGGTCATCCTCACGCTCTTCGGCTTCAAGCTCCTCTACCCCGACCACTTCCACCTGCTGCGAGGTAGCGGGAGGCTGCGTTTGGGGGTGATTTTCACCCGTTTCGGGGGGTTTTTCACCCGCGTTCGGGGTCGGGGCGCAGGGAACCACGAGACGGACAACATGAACCAGATCTACGGCTTCGAGGGCGAGGTGAAGGCCAAGTACACGGCGCAGATGTTCGCGCTCTTCAGCGAGGTCTTCGAGTGGCTCCCGCTGGCCCAGTGCATCAACGGCAAAGTGCTGGTGCGCGGCCACCCCCTGTCACCCGCTGTCACCCGCTGTCACCCCCCTGCCACCCGCTGTCACCCCCCTGGTTGTGCTGGGCTTGGGTGGCTCGTGGTGGCCCCGGGGCTTCCTTGGTGGATCTTCTCCCTGCGTTGGCTTGGGGGTCTCGTCCTCTGGGACATTGGGTGTTGGGGACCCCCTTGTCCCCTGTCCCCAACCCTGGTGCCATCGGGGTCCCCCTTGTCCCCAATCCCGGTCACTTCAGGGTCCCTCTTGTCCCCAGTCTGGTGGCTTTGGGGTCCCCCTTGTCTCTATCCCCAACCCTGGTGGCATCAGGGCACTGCGTCCCCCTTGTCCCCACTGTGGGTGTCCTTTGTCCCTAGTCCTGGTGGCTCTGGGGTCTCCCATGTCCCTAGTCCAGGTGGCTCTGGGGTCCCCCTCATCCCTGTCCCCAACCCTGGTGGCATCGGGGTCCCCCTTGTCCCTAATCCTGGTGCCTTTGGGGTGTTGGGTCCCCCTTGTCCCCAACGCAGGGGGGTTCCGAGGTCCTGCCCGTCCCTGTCCCCTGCGCGGGGGGTCCCCGGGGTTGTCCCCGGGTGTCCCCGCGGTCCCGGTGTCACCGCTGTCCCCCCAGATCATGCACGGGGGCCTCTTCAGCGAGGACGGCGTCACCCTCGACGACATCCGCAGCATCGAGCGCAACCGGCAGCCCCCGGACTCGGGTGCGCGGGGACACGGGGGGACGCGGCAGGGGACACCCCCGGGGTCACCGCCCGCCATGGCGGTGTCACCCCCCCCTCACCGTGTCCCCCCTGTCCCCTCCCAGGGCCCATGTGTGACCTGCTGTGGTCAGACCCCCAGCCCCAGGTGAGTGACCCTCCTGGGCGATTGTGTGATACCCACCCTGTGCGCTTGTGCGACACCCCGTGTGCTTGTATGACCCCCCCGTGCGTTTGTGTGACACCCTGTGCGTTTGTGTGACACCCCGTGCGTTTGTGTGACCCCGCCATGTGCTTGTGTGACCCTCCATGTGCTTGTGCAACACCCCGCTCGCTTGTGTGACCTGTCCCATGCGCCTGTGCGACCTCCCCGTGTGCTTGTGCGACCTCCCCGTGCGCTTGTGTAACCCCTCCCTGGGCGCCTGTGTGACCTCCCTGTGCGCCTGTGCAACACCCTGTGCACCTGTGTGACCCCTCACACGCCTGTGTGACCCGCCCCCATGCGCTCGTGTGACCTCCCTGTGCGCCTGTGCATTACCCCGTGCGCATGTGCAACCCTTCCACGTGCTTGTGCGACACCCCGCACACATGTGTGACCCCCCTGTGCGCTTGTGCGACCTCCCCATGTGCTTGTGTGACCCCTCCGTGTGTTTGTGTGACCTCCCCATGCGTTTGTGCGACCCCCCCATGCTTGTGTGACCTGTCTCGTGCGCCTGTGCGACACCCCATGCGCCTGTGTGACCCCCTCGTGCGCTTGTGTGACACCCTGTGCGCCTGTGCGACCCCCCCCGTGTGCTCGTGTGACCTCCCTGCGTGCTTGTGCGACACCCCGTGCGCCTGTGTGACACCCCCACGCGCCTGTGCGACCCTCCCATGCACTCGTGTGACCATCCTGCGCGCCTGTGTGACCCGTCCCATGCGCCTGTGTGACCTCCCTGTGCACCTGTGCGAGACCCCGTGCACCTGTGACACCCTCACACGCCTGTGCGACCCCCGCTGTGCACACGTGTGACCCCCCGTGCGCTTGTGCGACACCCCGCGTGCTTGTCTGACCTGTCCCGTGCGCCTGTGTGACACCCCATGCGCCTGTGTGACCCCCTCGTGCGCTTGTGTGACACCCCGTGCGCCTCTGTGACCCCCTCGTGCACTTGTGTGACATCCTGGGCACCTGTGCAACACCCCATGCACTTGTGTGACCCCCCCGGGCGCTTGTGTGACACCCCACATGCCTGTGTGACCCGCTCGTGTGACACCCCGAGCGCTCGTGGGACCTCTCTGTGCCCCTGTGCATCACCCCGGGCGCTTGTGCGACCTCCCTACGCGCTGGTGTGACCCCCTCGTGTGCTTGTGTGACACCCCGTGCGCCTGTGCGACCTCCCTGTGCACTTGTGCGACACCCCATGCACTCGTGTGATCTGTCCCGTGCGCTTGTGCGACCTCCCTGCGCACTTGTGTAACCCTTCCCCAGGCGCCTGTGTGACCTCCTTGTGCGCCTGTGCGACACCCCGTGCGCCTGTGTGACCCCCCACACGCCTGTGTGACCCCCTTGTGTGCTCGTGCGACACCCCACGCGCCGCACGCCTGTGTGACTTCCCCGTGTGCTTGTGTGACACCCCGAGCGCCTGTGTGACCCCCTCGTGTGCTTGTGTGACACCCCATGCACTCATGTGACCTCCCCGTGCGCCTGTGCAACACCCTGTGCGCCTGTACAACACCCCGCGCTCCCCCGTCCCCCCGCGGTGACGCCGCCGTCCCCGCGGCCCCCAGGACGGGCGCTCGGTCAGCAAGCGCGGCGTGAGCTGCCAGTTCGGGCCCGACGTGACGCGCCGCTTCCTGGAGCGCAACCGCCTCGACTACGTCATCCGCAGCCACGAGGTGAAGGCCGAGGGCTACGAGGTGGCCCACGGCGGCCGCTGCGTCACCGTCTTCTCCGCGCCCAACTACTGGTGGGTGGCACCTCCCCGCGCGGGTCTCCTTGGCGCCCTCGCGGTGGCCTCCGTGTCCACCGGCCTCCCTGTGGTGTCCCCGTGGCCACCAGACGCCCCATGGTGTCCCCGTGTCACCCCCATGGTGTCCTTGTGTGCACCCGTCTCTCCATGACATCGCTGTGGTGTCCCCGTGTCACCCCCATGGTGTCCCCATGGCCACCAGCCTCCTCGTGGTGTCCCCATGTCACCCCCATGGTGTCCTCGTGTGCACCCGTCTCTCCATGACATCCCTGTGGTGTCCCCGTGTCACCCCCATGGTGTCCCCAAGGCCGCCAGCCTCCTCGTGGTGTCCCCATGTCACCCCCATGGTGTCCTCGTGTGCACCCGTCTCTCCATGACGTCCCTGTGGTGTCCCCACGTCACCCCCATGGTGTCCCCATGGCCGCCAGCCTCCCTCTGGTGTCCCCATGTCACCCCCACAGCGTCCTCGTGTGCATCCATTTCTCCATGACATCCCTGTGATGTCCCCATGGTGTCCCCACGTCACCCCATGGTGTCCCCATGGCCACCAGGCTCCCTCTGGTGTCCCCATGTCACCACCATGGTGTTCTTATGTCCATCTTTCTATCCATGACATCCCTGTGGTGTCCCCATGGCCACCAGACTCTCTATGGCATCTTCATGGTGTCCCCACATCACCCCATGGTGTCCCCATGGCCACCAGCCTCCCTTTGGTGTCCCCATGTCACCCCCATGGTGTCCCCATGGTGTTCTTATGTCCATCTTTCTATCCATGACATCCCTGTGGTGTCCCCATGGCCACCAGACTCTCTATGGCATCTTCATGGTGTCCCCATGTCACCCCATGGTGTCCCCATGGCCACCAGCCTTCCTCTGGTGTCCCCCATGCCACCCCCATGGTGTCCTCGTGTGCACTCATCTCTTCATGACATCTCTGTGGTGTCCCCGTGTCACCTCCATGGTGTCCCCACATCATCCCATGTTGTCCCCATGGCCACCAGCCTCCCCATGTCGCCCCCATGGTGTCCCCATGTCACCCCCATGGTGTCCCCATGGTGTTTTTATGTCCATCCTTCTTTCCATGACGTCCCCTAGGGTGACCCCATGGCCACCAGACTCTATGGCATCTTCATGGTGTCCCCATGTCACCCCCATGGTGTCCCTTTGTCCACCTACCTCTCTGTGCTGTCCCCACGTCATCCCTATGGTGTCCCATGGTGCCCCCATATGCACCAGCCTTTCTGTGACATCTTCATGGTGTCCCCATGTCACCCTCATGGTGTCCCTATGGTGCCCTCATGTCCACCCTCTCTCCATGTCACCCCCATGGTGTCTCCATGGCCACCAGCCCCTCGGTGTCCCAATGTCCCCCAAACCTCTCCCCTGTGTCCCTATGCCCCAATGCCCCCGTGTCCCCCTCATGTCCCTTGTGTCCCCTCCCATGTCCCAGTGTCCCCCCAATCTCTTCCCTCCTGTGTCCCCATGTCCCTCGATGCCCCCGTGTCCCCTACCACCTCCATGTCCTGGTGTTCCCTGTGTCCCCCCTCCCCGTGTCCCTTGACGTCCCCGTGTCCTGGGATCTCCTGTGTCCCCCGATGCCCCCCCATGTCCCCGTGTGCCCTGAGGCCCCTGTGTCCCGGTGTCCCCTGTGTCCCCCCTGTGTGTCCCCTGTTGTCCCGGGTCCTGGTGTCCCCTGTGTCCCCTGAGGCCGCCGTGTCCCCGCAGTGACCAGATGGGCAACAAGGGCTCCTACATCCACCTGCGGGGCAGCGACCTGCGGCTCCCAGTTCCACCAGTTCACGGCAGTGGTGAGAGGGGACCCCCAAAACTGCCCCCCGGGACCCCAAAACACCCTCAGGGACCCCAAAACTGTCACTGGGGAACCAAAACTGCCCCTGGGGACCCCAAACTTGCCCCCAGGACCCCAAAACACCCTCAGGGACCCCAAAACTGCCCCCCCGGGACCCCAAACTGCCCTGGGACCCCAAAACACCCTCATGGACCCCAAAACTGCCTCTTGGAAACCAAAACTGCCCCAGGGGAGACTAAGCTGCCTCCATGGATGCCAAAACTGCCCCCAGGGGACCCCAAAACTACCCCTTGGGACCCCAGAACTACCCCTTGGTCTCCCAAGCTGCCCCCAGAACCCCAAACTACCCCAGGGGACCCAAAACTGTCCGGGGTGACCCAAAAACTGCCCCTAGGGGGACCTCCAGACTGCCCCCAGGACCCCCAAACTGCCTCTGGGGACCCCAAAGTCACCCCCATGGCTGCCACAACTGCCCCCAGGGACCCAAAACCGCCCCTGGGAACCCCAAAATTGCCCCAGAGACACAAAACTACCCCAGGGACCCGAAAACTACCCCTTGGGACCCCAGAACTACCCCTTGGGTCTCCCAAACTGCCCCCAGAACCCCAAAACTACCCGAGGGGACCCAAAACTCTCCAGGGTGACCCAAAACTACACCCAGGACCCCCAGAACTGCCCCTGGGGACCCAAAGCCACCCCCACGGCTGCCACAACTGCCCCCAGGGACCCAAAACTGCCCCTGGGGACCCCAAAACTGCCCCCAGGGCAGTTTCGGGGACCCGAAAACTACCTCTTGGGACCCCAGAACTACCCCTTGGGTCCCCCAAACTGCCCCCCAGGACCCCCAAACTGCCCCCGGGGACCCAAAATTGCCCCCAGGATCCCCAAAGTGCCCTGGATCCCTCAAAACTGCCCCTGGAGCCCCCCCCCCCCCCATTGGGGCAGCGCCCCCATTTCCCCCCCTACCCCTGTGATGGGGCGGGATTGGGGGGGCATTTACCCCTGTTGGGTGGGTATGTACCCCATGGAGATGGTATTTACCCCCAATGGGCGGGTGTTTACCTCATGGATGGGGTGTTTTCCCCCACCGGGTGGGTGTTTACCCCCAGTGGGTGGGTATTTACCCCCAATGGGCGGGGTGTTTACCTCATGGATGGGGTGTTTCCCAATGGGCGGGTGTTTCCCCCCAATGGGTGGGTATTTACCCTCAGGGACGGGGGTGTTTCCCCCACCGGGCGGGTGTTTACCCCCCTGTGGGTGGGTATTTACCCCCAATGGGTGGGTATTTACCTCATGGATGGGGTGTTTCCTCACCGGGCGGGTGTTTACCCCCAATGGATGGGTGTTTACCCTCATGGATGGGGTGTTTCCTCACTGGGTGGGTATTTACCCCCAATGGATGGGTGTTTACCTCATGGATGGGGTGTTTCCTCACTGGGTGGGTATTTACCCCCAATGGATGGGTGTTTACCCCTGGATGGGAGTGTTTCCCCACCAGGTGGGTATTTACCCCCAATGGGTGGGTATTTACCCCCAATGGGCGGGTGTTTACCTCATGGATGCGGGTGTTTCCCCACTGGGCGGGTGTTTACCTCATGGATGGGGGTGTTTCCCTGCCGGGCGGGTATTTACCTCATGGATGGGGTGTTTCCCCACCGGGTGGGTATTTACCCCCAATGGACGGGTGTTCACCCCCCGTGGACGGGTGTTCACCCCCGGACGGGGGTGTTGACCCGCCGGGCCTCCCTCCCTGCACAGCCTCACCCCGACGTCAAGCCCATGGCCTACGCCAACACGCTGCTGCAGCTGGGCATGATGTGACCCCCCCGCGCCCCCCCGGGGACCCCCCCGCGCCGGGGGGGCCGGGGGGGGCCTTGAACACCCGCGTTGTATTTATACCCCCCCCAGGACCCCCAGGATGGGGGGGGCCTGGGGGAGCTGCTGCCTCCCCCCCTCTCCCTCCAAAACAGGGTCGGGGGGGGGGGTGCCGCGGCGGGGGGGGTCGCTCAGGTGTTGCCGCCCCCTCCCCCCCCCCCCCGTTTTTACCGTCTGTAATTAAAGATGTTAAAATAAAGTAATTATTGGGAGCCACGGGGGGCCCAGGCGTCCGGGGGGGTGGGCTCGGGGGGGGGGGAGTGCGTTGCTATGGAGCTGCCGCGTTGCTATAGAGACCCCGCGCGGGGTCACGTGGCCGTTGCCATGGCCGCGCCCTTTGGTCACGCGGTGGTTGCGACGCGCTGATCCGGTGGGAGGGGGAAGTGACGTCACTGTTGCCGGGGCGAAGTGCTGGGCGGCGCGTGAGGCCACGTCATCGTTGCTATGGAAACGCGTCCACCAATCCGAGCCGCGCTGAGGTGACCGTTGCCGCGCGCGCCTGCCGACGCGGCCCAGGGATTACGTCACTGCTGCCGCCGGGCCGCGGCCAATCAGCGGCGCGCTCGCGCTCCCGCCGTTTCGGCGCGGCCAATGGGGAGCCGGCGGAGGCGGGCGGTTGCCGTGGCGGCGGGGCGGGGCCGGCGGAGCGGCAGTTGGGGCCCAGGCGTCCGGGGAGCGGCTGTGCGGGGCGGGGGGTTCCTGCGAGGGGGTGTCCTGGGCTCCGGGTGTCACCCTGTACTATGGACTCCGGGTGTCACCCTTTGTCCTCCTCCGGGTGTCACCCTGTACCGCAGCCTGCAGGTGTCACCCTGTAGCACGGGCTCCAGGTGTCACCCCTGTGCCACAGCCTGTGGGTGTCACCCTGTACTATGGACTCTGGGTGTCACCCTGCAGCACAGCCTGCGGGTGTCACCCTGTACCACGGGCTCTGGGTGTCACCCGGTACCATGGGCTCCGGGTGTCACCCTGTACCGCAGCCTGCAGGTGTCACCCTGTAGCACGGGCTCCGGGTGTCACCCTGTACCACAGCCTGCAGGTGTCACCCTTTGCCCTCCTCCGGGTGTCACCCTGTACTATGGACTCTGGGTGTCACCTTGTAGCACGGGCTCCGGGTGTCACCCTGTGCCACAGCCTGCAGGTGTCACCCTGTACTATGGGCTCTGGGTGTCACCCTGTACCACGGGCTCCCGGTGTCACCCTGTACCACGGGCCCTGGGCGTCCAGGCCAAGTGGCGGCTCCTACACCCGGGCAGGAATAACCGCAGGCACCAGCACAGCCTGAGGGTTGTCCTGCTGGAAAACAGCTCCATGGAGATGGATCTGGGAGTCCTCGGTGACACCGGGTTACCCGTGAGGCAACAACGTGGCCAAGGAGGCCAACGGGATCCCATGGGAGCCAGTGAGATCCCATGGGAGCAGAGGGGGTCAGTGAGTACCTGAGGGGACGGTGTAGGGAGGACAGGGGCCAGGCTCTTCCTGGTGACAGGACAAGGGTAACGGGTACAAGTTGAACCCTAGGAAGCTCCATCTCCATGTGAGGAAGGACTTTGCCGTGAGGGTTTGGAAGACCAAACACCCCCATGAGCCTCCAGGAGCAGAAGGCCAAGCCAGGGATCTCCCCAGAACCTCAGCAAGCACCAGAAACCCCTCAACAGTCGCCAGAAACCCCCAACACCGCTAAGACCTCCCAGGTACAGCCCTACACACACCCACATCCCCCTTCCCTTCCTTTCCCTATAGTGGTGCAACAGGCGGAGCTGTGGATCCCTGTCCATGGGGACAGCGTCCTGTGGGACAGAGGGCAGGAGATCCCAAAGGATTTCCCTGTGGCCTGGGCAGCACAGGCCCCGTTCCCAAGCCGTGTCCGCTGTTCCCAACGCACTTCGGACCAGCGGGAACGTCCGTCAGACACCGGTGACTCGAGGAACGCCTGTCTCCCTGGATGCGTTGACGCGTCTTCTGGGGTACCTCCGCTGCCTGATGCAGTTTTACAGCAGTTACGGATCTCAGGACACCTCCTCGGCACCCCTTTCCTCAGGGCCACCAAAGCACGCGGCCTGTACGACACGAAACAACGCGTGCCAGAAAACTGCAAGGAAACGGGAGGGCTCTTTGGGAAGGGACGTGAAAGGACTGTGTGTTCCTGCACCGAGGGGTGTGCAGAACGTCACCTGCGCCGGCGTGCGGTCCACTGTCCCTGAACATCACCTGTACCGAGACGGCTGTACCTGCACCGAGACGGCTGTGCCTGCACCGAGAGGGCTGTACCTGCACCGAGATACTGGTACCTGCCCGAGACACCTGGGCCAGCACCAAGATACTGGTACCTGCACCGAGATACTGGTACCAGCACCGAGACACCTGGACCTGCACCGAGACACTGGTACCTGCACGGAGATGCTGGTACCTGTACCGAGACGGCTGTGCCTGCACCGAGATATTGGGACCTGCACCGAGACGGCTGTACCTGCACCGAGATACTGGTACCTGCGCCGAGACACCTGGACCTGCACTGAGACACTGGTACCTGCACCGAGATACTGGTACCAGCACCGAGACACCTGGACCTGCACCGAGATACTTGTACCTGCACCGAGACACTGGTACCTGCACAGAGACACCTGGACCAGCACCGAGACGGCTGTACCTGCACCGAGACACTGGTACCTGCACCGAGACACCTGGACCTGCACCGAGACGACTGGACCTGCACCGAGACACCCGGAACTGCACCGAGACGCCCGGACCAGCACCGAGACACTGGTACCTGCACCGAGACACCTGGACCTGCACCGAGACACCTGGACCAGCACCGAGACGCCCGGACCTGCACCGAGACACCCGGAACTGCACCGAGACGCCCGGACCAGCACCGAGACACTGGTACCTGCACTGAGACACCTGGACCTGCACCGAGACACTGGTACCTGCACCGAGATGCCTGGACCTGCACCGAGACACTGGAACCTGCCCGAGACACCTGGACCAGCACCAAGACACCTGGACCAGCACCGAGACACTGGTACCTGCACTGAGACACCTGGACCTGCACTGAGACACTGGTACCTGCACCGAGACGGCTGTACCTGCACTGAGACGCTCGTACCTGCACCGAGACACTGGTACCTGCCCGAGACACCTGGACCAGCACCAAGACACCTGGACCAGCACCGAGACACTGGTACCTGCACCGAGACACCTGGACCTGCACCGAGACACCTGGACCAGCACCGAGACGGCTGTACCTGCACCGAGACACTGGTACCTGCACCGAGACACCTGGACCTGCACCGAGACACCTGGACCTGCATCAAGATGCCTGGACCTGCACCAAGATACTGGTACCTGCACGGAGACACCTGGACCTGCACCGAGATACTGGTACCTGCACGGAGACACCTGGACCTGCACGGAGACACCTGGACCTGCACTGAGACACCTGGACCTGCACCGAGACACTGGAACCTGCCCGAGACACCTGGACCAGCACCAAGACACCTGGACCAGCACCGAGACACTGGTACCTGCACCGAGACGCTGGTACCTACACCGAGACACTGGTACCTGCTCGAGACACCTGGACCTGCACCAAGACACTGGTACCTGCTCGAGACACCTGGACCTACACCAAGATACTGGTACCTGCACCGAGATATTGGCACCTGCACTGGGCCACCTGGACCAGCGCCAAGATACTGGTACCTGCACTGAGACACCTAGACCAACACCGAGATACTGGTACCTGCACCGAGACGCCTGGAACTACAGCAAGACACCTGGACCAGCACCGAGACACTGGTACCTGCACCGAGACGGCTGTACCTGCACCGAGACGGCTGTACCTGCACCGAGACGGCTGTACCTGCACCAAGACGCTGGTACCTGCACTGAGACACCTGAACCTGCCTGAGATACTGGTACCTGCACCGAGACGCCTGGACCTACAGCGAGACACTGGTACCTGCACCGAGACACTGGTACCTGCACGGACACACCTGGACCTGCACCGAGATACTGGAACCTGCACTGAGACGCCTGGACCAGCACCGAGACACTGGTACCTGCACCGAGACGCCTGGACCAGCACCGAGATACTGGTACCTGCACGGACACACCTGGACCTGCACCGAGACACCTGGGCCTGCATCGAGACTCCTGGACCAGCCCGAAGCAGGGCCAACAACACTTAACTGGACTGGTTCCTTCCTCCCTTTCTCCTCCCTCCCTCCCTCTTCCTTCCTCTTCCCTCCCTCCCTCCCTTCCTCCTTCCCTCCTTCCCTCCCTTCCTCCTTCCTTCCCTTCCTCCTTCCCTCCCTCCCTCTCTTTCTTTCTTTCTTTCTTTCTTTCCTTCCTTCTTTCCTTCTTTCTTCCTTCTTTCTTTCCTTCTTTCTTTTTCTTTCTCTTTCTTTCTTTCTTTCTTTCTTTCTTTCTTTCTCTTTCTTTCTTTCTTTCTTTCTTTCTTTCTTCTCTTCTTTCTTTCTTTTTCTTCTTTCTTTCTCTTCTGTCTTTTTCTTTCTTTCTTTCTCTTTCTTTCTTTCTTTCTTTCTTTCTTTCTTCTTTCTTCTTTCTTTCTTTCTTTCTTTCTTTCTTTCTTTTTCTTCTTTCTTTCTCTTCTGTCTTTTTCTTTCTTTCTTTCTCTTTCTTTCTTTCTTTCTTTCTTTCTTTCTTTCTTTCTTTCTTTCTTTTTCTTCTTTCTTTCTCTTCTGTCTTTTTCTTTCTTTCTTTCTTTCTTTCTTTCTTTCTTTCTTTCTTTCTTTCTTTCTTTCTTTCTTTCTTTTTTCTTCTTTCTTTCTTTCTTTCTTTCTTTCTTTCTTTCTTTCTTTTTCTTCTTTCTTTCTTTCTTTTTCTTCTTCTT
>NW_028290286.1:0-43938 GCF_059628265.1 Tinamus guttatus | reverse complement strand
TCTCGGAGGGAAATTTGGGGTCCCTGAAGGGATTTGGGGTCCCTAAGGGATATTTTGGGGTCTCAGAGGGGATCAGGGGGCCCCAAGGGGCTGTTTTGGGGCTAGAACGGGATATTTTGGGGCTCTAAGGGGCTGATTTGGGGCTATTGGGGCTGTTTTGGGGGGCTATAGTGGGAGATTTTGGGGCTATTTTGGGGCGATAGCGGGATATTTTGGGGCAATAGCGGGATATTTTGGGACTATAATGGGATATTTTGGAGCTCTAAGGGGCTGTTTGGGGTTATTAGGGGCTGTTTTGGGGCTATTAGGGGCTATTTTGGGGCTACAGTGGGATATTTGGGGGCTATAACGGGATATTTTGGGGTTCTAAGGGGCTGTTTTGGGGCTATTAGGGGCTATTTTGGGGCTATAGCGGGATATTTTGGGGCTATAATGGGATATTTTGGGGCTCTAAGGGGCTGTTTTGGAGCTATTAGGGGCTATTTTGGGGCTATAGCGGGATATTTTGGGGCTATAATGGGATATTTTGGGGCTCTAAGGGGCTGTTTTGGAGCTATTAGGGGCTATTTTGGGGCTATAACGGGATATTTTGGGGCTATAATGGGATATTTTGGAGCTCTAAGGGGCTGTTTTGGGATTATTAGGGGCTGTTTTGGGGTTATTAGGGGCTGTTTTGGGGCTATTGGGGCTATTTGGGGGCTATAATGGGATATTTGGGGGTTATTTTGGGGCTATAGCGGGATATTTTGGGGCTATCATGAGATATTTTGGGACTATAATGGGATATTTTGGAGCTCTAAGGGGCTGTTTTTGGGTTATTTGGGCTGTTTTGGGGATATTAGGGGCTATTTTGGGGCTGTAACGGGATATTTGGGGGCTCTAAGACGCTGTTTTGGGGCTATTAGGGCCTATTTTGGAGCGATAGCAGGATATTTTGGGGCTATAGTGGGATATTTTGGAGCTCTAAGGGGCTCTTTGGGGGTTATTAGGGGCTGTTTTGGGGCTGTAATGGGATAGTTTGGGACTATTTTGGGGCTATAACCGGATATTTTGGGGCTCTAAGGGGCTGTTTCGGGGCTATTAGGGGCTGCTTGGGGGCTACAGTGGGATATTTTGGGGCTATAATGGGATATTTTGGGTCTCTAAGGGGCTGTTTTGGGGTTATTAGGGGCTGTTTGGGGACTATTAATGGCTATTTGGGGGCTATAATGGGATATTTTGGGGTTATTTTGGGGCTATAATGGGATATTTTGGGGCCGTAATGGGATATTTTGGGGTTCTAAGGGTCTGTTTTGGGGCTCTAAGGGGCTGTTTGGGGCTTTTTTGGGGCTAAAAGGGGGTATTTTGGGACTATTTTGGGGCTAAAACGGGATATTTTGGGGCTCTCGGGGCGCCCTAGGGGAAGCGGCCCTGAGGGGGCGGGGCCATCCCGCGGCGCCTCCTGATTGGCTGCGGCTCCCCCTTCCCGCGCAAACGCGGCCCCGCCCCCGCCCGTTGCTCCCAACGGCCGCTCCGCGGGGGAGGGGGGGGGCGCGGCGCGGCGCGCGAGGGCTCCGCGCGCTCCCATTGGCCGGCGCCCCGGCGGCGGGAAGGGCTCGGCCAATGGGAGCGCCGCCCGCCGCGTCGTGGGCGGGGCCGGCTCCGCGCGGGAGGCGGCGGCCATGGCGGCGGGCGCGTGTGAGGGTCGCGCAGGTGCCGTGGAGCGGAGGCCGCGGGGCCACCGGGGAGGCTCGGAGGGGACCGGGAGCGACATTTCTGTGTGAAAATCGGAGCTTCTCCGCAAGGCGGGCGCCTCCTTTGGCGCCTCCGGCGTGGCCGGGCTCCGAGGTGCCCCCGTCCCCGCAGCCATGTCGTGCGCCGCGGAGCTCGGCGACAAGAAGGGCGACAAGAAGGGCCCCAAGGGCGCCCTGAGCCACTACGTGACGGCCCCGTTCGACTCCCGCTTCCCCAACGCCAACCAGACCCGCAGCTGCTTCCAGAACTACCTGGGTGAGTCGCAAGGGGGACATGGGGACAACGTGGGGACAACGGGGGACGTCACCCCCGTCCCGCCGTTGTCCCCCCAGACTACCACCGCTGCATGAAGGCGCTGACCGCCAAACACCGCGACGTCACCCCGTGCCTGTGGTACTACCGGGTGTTCAAGTCCATCTGCCCCACGTTTTGGGTGGGTTCGGCGGTTCCGCGGGGCCTGCGGCTCGCGCTCCGAGCCGGGCCCCGTCCGCCTGTTCCTTTCCGGGTGTAGATCCAGCGCTGGGACGAGCAGCGGGCGGACGGAACCTTCCCCGGGCGCATCTAGGGACGGCGGCGCGGCCGATGGCGGCCTCTTCTCCGTCCCCAATAAACCGGCTTCGCAATGAGACCCCTTTCCAATGAACCCCCCTTTCCAATGAACCCCCCTTTCCAATGAACCCCCCTTTCCAATGGAAACCCCCTTCCCAATGATCCCTGTTTCCAAAGATCCCCCCTTCCCAATGAACCCCCCATTCCCAACAATACCCTTCCCAAAGAACCCCTTTCCCAATGGAAACCCCTTTCCCAATGGAAACCCCCCCTTCCCAATGAACCCCCCTTCCCAAAGATCCCCCTTTCCCAAAGATCCCCCCCCCTTTCCCAAAGATCCCCCCCCCTTTCCCAAAGATCCCCCCCCCCTTTCCCAAAGATCCCCCCTTTCCCAAAGATCCCCCCCTTCCCAATGATCCCCCCCCTTCCCAATGATCCCCCCTTCCCAAAGAACCCTCTTCCCAATGAACCCCCCATTCCCAACAACCCCTGTCCCAGTGACCCCCCCCATCCCAATGACCCCCCCTTCCCAATGGAAACCCCTTTCCCAATGACCCCCCCCCCTTTCCCAATGACCCCCCCCCTTTCCCAATGACCCCCCCCCTTTCCCAATGATCCCCCCCTTCCCAATGGAAACCCCCCCTTTCCCAATGACCCCCCCTTTCCCAATGACCCCCCCATTCCCCCTTCCCAA
This sequence comes from Tinamus guttatus, assembly GCF_059628265.1. Classification (NCBI taxonomy): domain Eukaryota; kingdom Metazoa; phylum Chordata; class Aves; order Tinamiformes; family Tinamidae; genus Tinamus; species Tinamus guttatus. The sequence continues at coordinate 40,961 of NW_028290286.1, read as the reverse complement.
TGATCCCCCCCCTTCCCAATGGAAACCCCCCTTTCCCAATGATCCCCCCCTTCCCAATGAACCCCCCATTCCCAACAACCCCTGTCCCAGTGACCCCCCCGTCCCAATGACCCCCCATTCCCAATGGAAATCCCCTTTCCCAAAGATCCCCCCCTTTCCCAATGAACCCCCCCAATGACCCCCCTTCCCAATGACCCCCCTTCCCAATGGAAACCCCCTTTCCCAATGAAACCCCCCCATCCCAATGACCCCCCCCTTTCCCAATGACCCCCCCTTCGCAAAGATCCCCCCCTTCCCAAAGATCCCCCTTCCCAATGAACCCCCCATTCCCAACAATACCCTTCCCAAAGAACCCCTTTCCCAATGGAAACCCCTTTCCCAATGACCCTCCCCTTTCCCAATGACCCCCCCCTTCCCAATGACCCCCCTCTTTCCCAAAGATCCCCCCCTTCTAATGATCCCCCCCTTCCCAACAATACCCTTCCCAAGAACCCCCTTCCTAATGGAAACCCCCCTCCCAATGATCCCTGTTTCCAATGACCCCCCCCTTCGCAAAGATCCCCCCTTCCCAATGAACCCCCCATTCCCAATGACCCCCCCTTCCCAATGAACCCCCCATTCCCAACAACACCCTTCCCAATGATCCCCCCCTTTCCCAATGATCCCCCCCTTTCCAATGATCCCCCCCTTTCCAATGATCCCCCCTTCCCAAAGATCCCCCCTTCCCAAAGATCCCCCCTTCCCAAAGATCCCCCCTTCCCAAAGAACCCCCCCTTCCCAATGAACCCCTCCTTCCCAAAGATCCCCCTTCCCAAAGATCCCCCTTCCCAAAGATCCCCCTTCCCAAAGATCCCCCTGTCCCAATGATCCCCCTGTCCCAAAGAGCCCCCCTGTCCCAATGATCCCCCCCTTTCCCAAAGATCCCCCCCCTTCCCAATGAACCCCCCATTCCCAACAATACCCTTCCCAAAGAACCCCTTTCCCAATGGAAACCCCTTTCCCAATGACCCCCCCCTTCCCAATGGAAACCCCCCCTTCCCAATGACCCCCCCCTTTCCCAATTACCCCCTCCCTTTCCCAATTACCCCCTCCCTTTCCCAAAGATCCCCCCCTTTCCCAAAGATCCCCCCCCTTTCCCAAAGTTCCCCCCCTTTCCCAATGACCCCCCCCTTTCCCAATTACCCCCTCCCTTTCCCAATGATCCCCCCCTTCCCAAAGATCCCCCTTCCCAATGAACCGCCCATTCCCAACAATACCCTTTCCCAAAGATCCCTCTTCCCAAAGATCCCCCCCTGTCCCAACGACCCCCCCTTCCCAACGACCCCCCCTTCCCAACGACCCCCCCTTCCCAACGACCCCCCTTCCCAACGACCCCCCCTTCCCAACGATCCCCCTTCCCAACGACCCCCCCTTCCCAACGACCCCCCCTTCCCAACAACCCCCTTTCCCAACAACCCCCTTTCCCAACAACCCCCTTCCCAACAACCCCCTTCCCGTGTCCCGTCCTCCCGCTCCGGCTCCGTAGGTTCCCCCCCCCCCCCCTTCCCTTCCCTCCGGCCCCTTCCCGTCCCCCCCCATCTCCGGGGCCGTTTCCTGGCCCGGCTCGCCCTTTCCTGTCCCCATCCCGTCACCGTCACCGAGGGAAACCCTCAGACAAAGAGCAGGCGGCGCCGACTGTTGTCGCCGGTGGAAGGGGGTCCAGGGGTGTGTGAGTCACCGTGCGCGGGGGGACCCGTTTGTCACCGTGAGCAGCGGGTGACCGGGGGTGCGGGGGGGGTGTCACTGCGAGCAGGGGGTGACGAGGGGTGTCACCGTGAGCAGGGGGTGTCACCGTGAGCAGGGGATGCGGGGGGGTGTCACTGCAAACGGGGGGTACAGGAAGGGTGTCACCGCGAGCAGGGGGTGACGAGGGGTGTCACCGTGAGCAGGGGGTGTCACCGCGAGCAGGGGGTGCGGGGGGGTGTCACTGCAAACGGGGGGTACAGGAAGGGTGTCACCGCGAGCAGGGGGTGTCACCGCGAGCAGGGGCTGTGGGGGGTTGTCACCGCGAGCAGCGTGTAGAAGGGGGTACGGGGCGGGTGTCACCACGTGCGGAGGGTACAGCGCGGTGTCACCGTGAGCAGCGGGTGGAAGGGGTGTAGGGAGGCGTCACCGTGAGCAGGGGGTCGAGAGGGGTGTCACTGCGAGCAGGGGGTGCAGGGGGTGCGGAGGGGTGTCCCTGTGCGCGGGGGGTGTAAGCGCGAGCGGGCTGTTGTCCCCATGCAGGGGGTGTCAGCGTGAGCAGGGTGTTGTCCCTCCCAGGGCGGCTGTCCCCATGCATGGGGGTGTCAACGTGAGCCGGCTGTTGTCCCCGCACAGGGCTGTTGTCCCCGCAGGACGGCTGTCCCCGCGTGCAGAGGGTGTCGCCATGGGCTGGCTGTTGTCCTCACGGGCTGTTGTCCCTGTACAGGGCTGTTGTCCCCGCAGGACGGCTGTCTCTGCGCAGGGGGTGTCAGCGTGAGCCGGCTGTTCTCCCCGTAGAGCAGCTGTCCCCGTGCAGGGGGTGTCTCTGCACAGGGGGTGTCACCGTGAGCGGACTGTTGTCCCCGAAGGGCGGCTGTCCCTGCATGCCGGGGTTGTCAGTGCGAGCCGGCTGTTGTCCCCACAGGCTATTGTCCCCGCAGGGTAGCTGTCCCTGCGTGCAAGGGGTGTCACCGTGAGCAGGCTGTTGTCCCCGCAGGCTGTTGTCCCTGCAGGGCGGCTGTCCCTGCGTGCAAGGGGTGTCACCGTGAGCAGGCTGTTGTCCTTGCAGGCTGTTGTCCCTGCAGGGCGGCTGTCCCTGCGTGCAAGGGGTGTCACCCTGAGCAGGCTGTTGTCCCCGCAGGCTGTTGTCCCTGCAGGGCGGCTGTCCCTGCGTGCAGGGGGTGTTGGCGCGAGCTGGCTGTTGTCCCAGCAGGCTGTTGTCCTCATGCAGGGCGTGTCACTGTGAGTGGACTGTTGTCCATGCAGGGTGGCTGTCCGTGCATGCAAGGGGTGTCAGCGCGAGCCGGCTGTTGTCCCCACAGGCTGTTTGTCCCCGCACGGGGCGGCTGTCCCTCCGTGCAAGGGGTGTCAGTGTGAGCTGGCTGTTGTCCCCGCGGGCTGTTGTCCCCGCAGGGTGGCTGTCCGTGCATGCAAGGGGTGTCAGCACGAGCCGGCTGTTGTCCCTACAGGCTGTTTTCCCCGCTCAGGGCGGCTGTCCCCATGCAGGGGGTGTCACCGTGAGCGGGCTGTTGTCCCCGCAGGCTGTTGTCCCCACAGGGCGGCTGTCCCTGCGTGCAGGGGGTGTCAGCACGAGTTGTCCCCGCGGGTTGTTGTCCCCGTAGGCTGTTATCCTCACGCAGAGGGTGTCACCGTGAGTGGACTGTTGTCCCTGCAGGGTGGCTGTCCTTGCGTGCAGGGGTTGTCAGCGCGAGCCGGCCATTGTCCCCGCAGGCTGTTGTCCCCGCACAGGGGGTGTTGGCGCCCGCCGCCTGTTGTCCCCGCCGGTTGTTGTCCCCGCAGGCTGTTGTCCTCACACAGGGGGTGTCACCGTGAGCGGGCTGTTGTCCCCACAGGCTATTGTCCCCACAGGCTGCTCTCCGCGTGCAGGGGGTGTCGGCGCGCGCCGCCTGTTGTCCCCACCAGTTGTTGTCCCCGCAGGCTGTTATCCTCACGCAGAGGGTGTCACCGTGAGCGGACTGTTGTCCCCGCAGGCTGTTGTCCCCGCAGGGTAGCTGTCCCCATGTGCAAGGGGTGTCAGTGCGAGCCGCCTGTTGTCCCCGCAGGCTATTGTCCTCACGCAGAGGGTGTCACCGTGAGTGGACTGTTGTCCCTGCGTGCGAGGGGTGTCAGCGCGAGCCGCCCGTTGTCCCCGCAGGCTGCTGTCCCCGCGCAGGGCGGCTGTTCCCCGCGCAGGGGCTGTCGTCCCCGCCGCCTGTCGTCCCCGGCCGCCTGTTCCCCGGCCGCCTGTCGCCCCGCCGCCTGTTCCCGGCCGCCATGCTGCCCGCCGAGCGCAAGGACGGCAGCCCCCGCTTCGGCCGCCTCCACCTGCCCGTGGGGCTCTGGATCCAGTCGCCCAAGAAGCACCTGGCCAAGATGAGCCGCCGCTGGCCCAGCGCCGCCTCCGTCAAGTGAGGGGCCCCGCGTGTCCCCACGGTGTCCCCACGGTGTCCCCGAGACCCCCACGGTGTCCCCGAGACCCCCGTGGTGTTCCCAAGCCCCTCGGTCCCCTCATGATGTCCCCAGGTCCCCCACGAGGCCCCTGGTCCCCCACGGTGTCCCCAAGCCCCCTGCAGTGTCCCTGGGTCTCCCCGCAGGGTCCCCGGTCCCCTCACGATGCCCCCGGTCCCCCCACGGTGTCCCCAGTCCCCCCACGACACCTCCGGTCCCCTCATGGTGGCCCCAGGTCCCCTCATGGTGTCCCCAGGTCCCCCGTGGTGTCCCCAAGCCCCCTGCAGTGTCCCTGGGTCTCCCCACGGTGTCCCCGAGCCCCCCGCGAGGTCCCCGGTCCCCTCATGGTGGCCCCAGGTCCCCCCGCGATGTCCCCAAGACCCCCACGGTGTCCCTGGGTCCTCCCTCAGTGTCCCTGAGGCCCCCGGTCCCCTCATGGTGTCCCCTGGTCCCCCACAGTGTCCCCAAGCCCCCTGCAGTGTCCCCTGGTCCCCCATGGTGTCCCCAAGCCCCCATGATGCCCCCGGTGCCCTCATGGTGTCCCCAGGTCCCCCATAGTGTCCCCAAGCCCCCCACGAGGCCCCTGGTCCCTCACGGTGTCCCCAAGCCCCCTGCAGTGTCCCCTGGTCCCCCATGGTGTCCCCAGGTCCCCCACGAGGCCCCTGGTCCCCCATGGTGTCCCCAAGCCCCCCATGACACCCCCGGTCCCCCCATGGTGTCCCTGGGTCCCCCGCGGTGTCCCCGGTCCCCTCATGGTGTCCCCAGGTCCCTCACGATGTCCCCAGGTCCCCCATGGTGTCCCCAGTTCCCCCACGACACCTCCAGTCCCCTCATGGTGGCCCCAGGTCCCCTCATGGTGTCCCCTGGTCCCCCCGCGATGTCCCCAGTCCCCCCACGGTGTCCCCAGGTCCCCCGCGAGGCCCCAGGTCCCCCGTGGTGTCCCCAAGCCCCTCGCAGTGTCCCCGGTCCCCTTGCGGCGTCCCCTGGTCCCCTGTGGTGTCCCCAAGCCCCCTGCAGTGTCCCTGGGTCTCCCCACGGTGTCCCCGAGCCCCCCGTGAGGTCCCCGGTCCCCTCATGGTGGCCCTGGTCCCCCATGGTGTCCCCAGGTCCCCCACGAGGCCCCTGGTCCCCCGTGGTGTCACTAAGCCCCTCGCAGTGTCCCCGGTCCCCTTGCGGCGTCCCCTGGTCCCCTGTGGTGTCCCCAAGCCCCCTGCAGTGTCCCTGGGTCTCCCCGCAGTGTCCCCGAGCCCCCCGCGAGGTCCCCAGTCCCCCCATGATGCCCCCAGTCCCCCCACGGTGTCCCCAGGTCCCCCACGAGGCCCCTGGTCCCTCATGGTGTCCCCAGGTCCCCCATGACACCCCCGGTCCCCCCACGGTGTCCCTGGGTCCCCCGCGAGGTCCCCGGTCCCCTCATGGTGGCCCCAGGTCCCCCCACGGTGTCCCCGAGCCCCCCACGGTGTCCCTGGGTCCTCCCTCAGTGTCCCTGAGGCCCCCGGTGCCCTCATGGTGTCCCCAAGCCCCCCGCGGTGTCCCCGAGCCCCTCCTGACACCCCCGGTCCCCTCATGGTGTCCCCAGGTCCCCCGCGGTGTCCCTGGGTCCCCCGTGGTGTCCCCAAGCCCCTCATGGTGTCCCCAGGACCCCCACGAGGCCCCGCGGCGTCCCCGGTCCCCCCGCGGCGTCCCCGGTCCCCTCACGGTGTCCCCAGGTCCCCCGCAGTGTCCCTGAGCCCCCCATGACACCCCCGGTCCCCCCACGGTGTCCCTGGGTCCCCCGCGAGGTCCCCGGTCCTCTCATGGTGGCCCCAGGTCCCCTCATGGTGGCCCCTTGTCCCCTCGCGGCGTCCCCCCAGGTCCCCCACAGTGTCCCCTGGTCCCCCACGGTGTCCCCAAGCCCCCCACGAGCCCCCCGGTCCCCTCACGGTGTCCCCAGGTCCCCCACGAGGCCCCTGGTCCCCCGTGGTGTCCCCAAGCCCCTCACAGTGTCCCCGGTCCCCTTGCGGCGTCCCCTGGTCCCCTGTGGTGTCCCCAAGCCCCCTGCAGTGTCCCCTGGTCCCCCACAGTGTCCCCAGGTCCCCCATGGCAGCACTGAGCCCCCTGCAGTGTCCCCAAGCCCCTTGCAGCATCCCCAGGTCCCCCATGATGTCCCCAGGTCCCTCACGGTGTCCCTGCGTCCCCTGAAATGTCACCAAGGCCCCCACGATGTCCCCGAGCCCATCACGGTGTCCCCAGGTCCCCCGCGGTGTCCCCAAGCCCCCCATGACACCCCTGGTCCCCCGCGGTGTCCCTGGGTCCACTGCAATGTCCCCAAGCCCCCTGCAGTGTCCCTGGGTCTCCCCGCAGGGTCCCAGGTCCCCTCACGGTGTCCCCAGGTCCCCTCACGGTGTCCCCAGGTCCCCCGCGTGTCCCCAAGCCCCCCCCCATGTCCCTGGTCCCCTCGCGGTGTCCCTGGGTCCCCCTGTGGTGTCCTTGGTCCCTTCATGGTGTCCCCAGGTCCCCCGCGGTGTCCCCAAGCCCCCCATGACACCCCTGGTCCCCTGCAGTGTCCCTGGGTCCCCTGCAATGTCCCCAAGCCCCCTGCAGTGTCCCCAGGTCCCCTCATGGTGTCCCCAAGCCCCCTGCAGTGTCCCTGGGTCCCCCACGGTGTCCCTGAGCCCCCCCACGATGCCCCCGGTCCCTTCATGGTGTCCCCAGGTCCCCCATGGTGTCCCCAAGCCCCCTGCAGTGTCCCCGGTCCCCTTGGGGCATCCCCAAGTCCCTCACGGTGCCCCCAAGCCCCTGTGACATCCCCCAGGTCCCCCGCAGTGTCCCCAGGTCCCCCATGGTGTCCCCAAGCCCCCCACAGTGTCCTTGGGTCCCCTGCAATGTCCCCAAGCCCCCTGCAGTGTCCCCAGGTCCCCCGCAGTGTCCCCGGTCCCCTCACGGTGTCCCCAGGTCCCCTGTGGTGTCCCCAAGCCCCTCGCGGTGTCCCCGGTCCCCTTGGGGCATCCCCTGGTCCCCCACAGTGTCCCCAGGTCCCCCGGGGCGTCCCCGAGCCCCCCACGGTGTCACTAAGGGCCCCACAGTGTCCCCGAGTCCCCTGCAGTGTCCCCAAGCCCCTCACAGTGTCCCCAGGTGCATCTCCGGGTCCCCCACAGTGTCCCCTGGTCCCCTCGTGGTGTCACCAAGCCCCCCACAGTGTCCCTGGGTCCCCCGCAATGTCCCCAAGACCCCCGCGGTGTCCCCAACTCCCCCGCAGTGTCCCCTGGCCCCCAGGATGTCCCCCAGCTCCCCCACAGTGTCCCCAATGCCCCATGATGTCCCCCAGCCCCCTGTGGTGTCCCCAACCCCCCTGTGGTGTCCCCAACCCCCCTGTGGTGTCCCCCAACCCCTCCACGGTGTCCCCCAACCCCTCCACGGTGTCCCCCAACCCCTCCACGGTGTCCCCCAACCTCTCCATGGTGTCCCCCAACCTCTCCATGGTGTCCCCAACCTCTCCATGGTGTCCCCAACCCCTCTGCGGTGTCCCCAGCCCCACCACGGTGTCCCCTAGCTCCCTGTGGCGTCCCCAACCCCTCCACAGTGTCCCCAACCCCCTATAGTGTCCCCAACCCCTCCACGGTGTCCCCAACCTCTCCATGGTGTCCCCCAGCCCCTTATGGCATCCCCAACCCCGTCGTGTCCCCCAACCCCCCCCGCGGTGTCCCCAATCCCCCATGATGTCCCTCAGCTCCCTATGGTGTCCCCAACCCCTCCACGGTGTCCCCCAGCCCCCTATAATGTCCCCAACCCCATCGTGTCCCCTCAGTCCCCCACAGCGTCCCCAGACCCCTATAGCGTCCCTAACCCCTATGGTGTCCCCAACCGCTCCACAGTGTCCCCAGACCCCTATGGTGTCCCCTAGCTCCCTGTGGCGTCCCCAACCCCTCCACGGTGTCCCCCAGACCCCTATGGCGTCCCCAACCCCCCCGCGATGTCCCCTAACCCCCTATGGTGTCCCCAACCCCCCCGCGGTGTCCCCAACCCCCTATAGTGTCCCCAACCCCGCAATGTCCCCAACCCCCCCGCCCCCCCCAGGTCCACGTCATCGGACACCGCCCGGCCGGGTGACACCCCGGAGCCCCGCACAGGCGCCAAGGCCAAGGCCGCGCGCCACAAGCGCCTGTCCAACCTGTTCCACCGCACCACCACCACCACCACCAACACCCGCTGGAGCAGCGAGAAGAAACTCTCCGACCTGGCCACCCCCGCCGGCCCCGCACAACCGTCGCCGTCACCCCAACAACAACAGCCGCCCCCGGGCATCCTGAAGATCTTCGGCGGCGAGCTGTCGCGCGGCGCCAACTACAAGAGCGTGCTGGCGACGCCGCGCTCCACGGCGCGGCAGCTGGTGCGCGAGGCCCTGGAGCGCTACGGGCTGGCGGCGGCGGCGGGCGCCTTCGTGCTGTGCGACGTGGTGGGGCGGCCCGCGGGGCCCGGCGGCGCGTGGCGGCCCGAGCACGCGCGGCCCGTGGGCGACGCCGAGCGGCCGCTGGTGCTGCAGGACGTGTGGAAGCCCAAGGCCGGCTGCTCGCGGCGCTTCGAGATCCGGCGGCGGCGCGACGTGGAGCGCGACGAGGGCGACGATGGGGACGAGGACGGTGAGTGGGGGGCGTAGGTGACACTGGGTGTGCGCTTGGTGTGAGAGTGATGCTCAGGGTGCAAGGGTGACACTCGGGGTGTGCCTGGTGTGAGTGTGACACTGGGTGTGCGCTCAGTGCGAGTATGAGACTCAGGATGCAAGGGTGACACTCGCGGTGTTCCTGGTGCGAGTGTGGCACTGCGTGTGCGCTCGGTGCGAGTGTGATGCTCAGGGTGCAAGGGTGACACTCGGGTGTGAGGGTGACACTCAGGGTGCACTTGGTGCGAGTGTGACACTGGGTGTGCGCTCGGTGTGAGCGTGATGCTCAGGGTGTGACGGTGACACTCAGGGTGTGCACTTGGTGTAAGTGTGACACTGGGTGTGCGCTCGGTGCGAGTGTGATGCTCAGGGTGCAAGGGTGACGCTCGGGGTGTGAGCGGTGTGAGTGTGACACTGGGTGTGCGCTCGGTGCAAGTGTGATGCTCAGGGTGTGAGGGTGACACTTGGGGTGCACTTGGTGCGAGTGTGACACTGGGTGTGCGCTCAGTGTGAGCGTGATGCTCAGGGTGCAAGGGTGATGCTCAGGGTGTACTTGGTACGAGTGTGACACTGGGTGTGCGCTCAGTGCGAGTGTGACACTCGGGCTGTGAGGGTGATGCTCAGGGTGTGCCTGGTGCGAGTGTGACACTGGGTGTGCACTCGGTGCGAGCGTGATGCTCAGGATGCGAGTGTGACACTCAGGTGTGAGGGTGACGCTCAGGGTGTGCCTGGTGCGAGTGTGACACTGGGCGTGCGCTCGGTGCGAGTGTGATGCTCAGGGTGCAAGGGTGACACTCAGGTGTGAGGGTGACGCTCAGGGTGTGCCTGGTGCAAGCGTGACACTGGGTGTGCGCTCGGTGCGAGTGTGACACTCGGGCTGTGAGGGTGATGCTCAGGGTGTGCCTGGTGTGAGTGTGACACTGGGTGTGCGCTCGGTGCGAGGGTGACACTTGGGTGCAAGGGTGACACTCAGGGTGTGCTGGGTGTGAGTGTGACACTGGGTGTGCGCTTGGTGTGAGGGTGACACTTGGGGTGAGCGGGTGACACGTGTGGGAGCCCAAGGCCGGCTGCTCGCGGCGCTTCGAGATCCGGCGGCGGCGCCACGTGGAGCGCGACGAGGGCGACAATGGGGACGAGGACGGTGAGCGGGGTGTCAGGGTGACACTGGGTGTGCGCTTGGTGTGAGTGTGATGCTCAGGGTGCGAGGGTGACGCTCAGGGTGTGCCTGGTGCGAGTGTGACACTGGGTGTGCGCTCGGTGCGAGAGCGATGCTCAGGCTGCAAGGGTGACGCTCAGGGTGTGCCTGGTGTGAGTGTGACACTGCGTGTGCGCTCAGTGCGAGTGTGACACTCGGGCTGTGAGGGTGATGCTCAGGGTGTGCCTGGTGTGCGTGTGACACGGGGTGTGCGCTCGGTGTGAGTGTGATGCTCAGGGTGCAAGGGTGACGCTCAGGGTGTGCCTGGTGTGCGTGTGACACTGGGTGTGCGCTCGGTGTGACTGTGATGCTCAGGGTGCGAGGGTGACACTCAGGTGTGAGGGTGACGCTCAGGGGTCCCTTGGTGCGAGTGTGACACGGGGTGTGCACTCGGTGCGAGTGTGATGCTCAGGGTGCAAGGGTGACGCTCGGGGTGTGAGCCGTGTGAGTGTGACACTGGGTGTGCGCTCGGTGCGAGGGTGATGCTCAGGGTGAGCGGGTGACACGTGTGGGAGCCCAAGGCCGGCTGCTCGCGGCGCTTCGAGATCCGGCGGCGGCGCCACGTGGAGCGTGACGAGGGCGACGACGACGGGGACGAGGACGGTGAGCGGGGGGTGAGGGTGACGCTCAGGGTGACACTTGGGGGGCCCTTGGTGCGAGTGTGACACTGGGTGTGCGCTCCGGTGCGAGGGTGACGCTTGGGGTGTGCCTGGGGCGAGTGTGATGCTCAGGGTGCGAGTGTGACACTCGGGGTACAAGGGTGACACTTGGAGTGCACTTGGTGTGAGTGTGACACTGGGTGTGCACTCAGTGTGAGTGTGATGCTCAGCGTGCGAGTGTGACACTCAGGTGCGAGTGTGATGCTCAGGGTGTGCATGGTGCGAGTGTGACGCTGGATGTGCACTCGGTGTGAGTGTGATGCTCAGGGTGCGAGTGTGACACTCCGGGTGTGAGGCTGACACTGGGAGTGTGCCTGGTGCGACTGTGATGCTCAGGGTGCGAGTGTGACACTTGGGGTGTGAGCGGTGCGAGTGTGACACCGGGTGTGCGCTCGGTGCGAGTGATGCTCAGGGTACAAGCGTGATGCTCAAGTGCAAGGGTGACACTGGGGTTGTGCCTGGTGCGACTGTGATGCTCAGGGTGCGAGCGTGCACTCGGGGTGCGAGGGTGACGCTCAGGGTGTGCCTGGTGCGAGTGCGACAGTGTGCGCTTGTTGCGAGTGTGGTGCTCAGCGTGTGCCTGTCACCAGTGTGACACCCAGTGTGCGCTTGTACAGTTGGTTTGCGCTTGTTGTGAGCGTGACATTTGGGATGCGCTCATGAGTGTGACACTCGGCGCACGCTTGTGCGCTTGGCGTGCGCTTGTTGTGAACGTGACACTTGGCGCCTGTTTGTGCGCTCGGGGTGCGCTGGTTGTCAGTGACCACGTGTTTGTTGCGAGTGTGACACTCGGCGCGCGCTCAATCTGAGTGTGGCACTCGGTGCACGCCTGTGCGCTCGGGGTGCACTCATGAGCGTGACACTCTGCAAGCGATTGTGCGCTCGGCGTGCGCTTGTTTTGAGCATGATACTCAGGGTACACTCGTGAGCGTGACCATGCGCTTGTGCGCTTGGTATGAGCATGACAGTCGGTGCGCGCTTGTTGTGAGCGTGACACTTGGTGCGCACTTGTGCGTTCACGGTGCGCTTGTTCCCATGACAGTGTGCGCTTGTGAGCGTGACACGGCGTGCGCTTGTCGTGAGTGTGACACTTGGCCTGCGCTTGTGAGCGTGGCACTCGACACGCGCTTGTGCGCTCGGCGTGCGCTTGTTCTAAACATAACACTCGGCATGTGCTTGTTGTGAGCATGACACTTGGTGTGTGTTTGTGTGTTCAGCGCGTTTCTTGTGAGCGTGACACTCGGCATGTGCTTGTGAACACAACACTTGGTGTGTGCTTGTGCGCTCAGTGTGCGCTTGTGAGCGTGACACTCGGCGCGCGCCTGTGCACTCAATCTGCAGTCGTGAGTGTGACACTCGGTAGGCGCTTGTGCGCTCAGCATATGCTTGTTGTGAGTGTGACACTCGGCGTGCGCTTGTGCACTCAGCGTGTGCTTGTGAGCGTGACACTCGGCCTGTGCTTGTTGTCAGCATGACACTCGGCGTGCGCTTGTTGTCAGCGTGTGCTTGTGAATGCGACACTCGGTGTGCGGTTGTGCACTCGGCATGTGCTTGTTGTGAGCATGACACTCAGCGTGTGCTTGTTGTCAGCATGACACTCGGCGTGCGCTTGTTGTCAGCGTGTGCTTGTGAATGCGACACTCGGTGTGCGGTTGTGCACTCGGCATGTGCTTGTTGTGGGCATGACACTCAGCGTGTGCTTGTTGTCAGCATGACACTCGGCGTGCACTTGTTGTCAGCGTGACAGTCGGCGCGTGCCTGTGCACTCAATGTACGCTTGTTGTCAGTGCGACACTCGGCGCGCCTGTGCGCTCGGCGTGCGCCTGTTGTCAGCGCGACACCCGGCGCGCCTGTGCGCTCCCGCTCACGCCGTCCCCGCAGGGCCGGAGGCACCGCCGCGCCGCGCGTCCCGCAGCCGCTCGCGCGCCGCGTCAGGCGGCCCCGCGACCCCCGAGCGCCCGGACAACCCCGCGCTGCGCCGCAGCATCAGCGACATGAACCTGAGCGCGCGGCGGCGCCGCGAGCGCCGGGCCGTGCTCAGCGTGGCCGCCGACGGTGACGGTGACGGCACCGCCGGAGCGGGGGTCGCGGTGCCCCCGGAACCGCCGGAGCCCGAGGAGGCGCCCGAGGAGGCGGCGCCCGCCCGGCCCCCCCGGCGTCACCCCTATTTCCTGCTGTTGCAGAGCTGCGACCCTCAGGTGAGCGGGGACGGGGACGGCCGGGGGTCGCCGCCTGTTGCTACCGCTGGAGCGGTGACAGGGGATAAAGGGACGGGGACACCCGGGGGCCACCGCCTGTTGCTACCGCTTGAGCAGTGACAGGGGATAAGGGGACACCTGGGAGCCCTGGGGCCACCCCTGTAAGTGCCTGTCACTGCCTGGTGATGGTGACGGGACACCCGGGTACCCCGGGAGCACCCCCAGTGTCGCCTGTCACTGCTTGGTGACGGTGACGGGACACCCCTGTCACCGCCTGTTGCTACCCCTCGAGCAGTGACAGGGGATAAGGGGACACCTGGAAGCCTTGGGGCCACCCCTGTTACTGCCTGGTGACGGTGACGGGACACCCCTGTCACCGCCTGTTGCTACCCCTCGAGCAGTGACAGGGGATAAGGGGACACCTGGGAGCCCTGGGGCCACCCCTGTCACTGCCTGGTGACGGTGATGGGACACCCGAGCACCCCCAGTGTCGCCTGTCACTGCCTGGTGACGGGACACCCCTGTCACCGCCTGTTGCTACCCCTTGAGCAGTGACAGGGGATAAAGGGACACCTGGGAGCCCTGGGGCCACCCCTGTCACTGCCTGGTGATGGTGACAGGCCACCCAGGCACCCCAGGGGCACCCCTGTCGCCACCTGTCACCATCCGGTGACGGTGACAGGACACCCTGGCGTCTTGGGGACACCCCCATCACTGCCCAGCGAGCGGTGACAGGACAACGGGGCCCCCTGGGGACACCCCCCTCCCCGCCTGTCACCACCCGCTGCGGCGCCAGGAGACACCGCGACCGCCTGTCCCCCCGCACAGGCGCCGGTGATCCACCCGCTGACGCGCCCCCGCCACGTGTTCGGCCGGCGCCCGGACAAGTCCGCCTGTAGCACCACCGCCGCCGACACGCTGTTGGAGGCGCCCGACCTGCTCCCCCGGCACTGCGTGGTGCGCACAGGCGACCCGCCGCTTGTGCGCCCCCTCCGCGGCGCCGCCGTCGCCCACAACGGGCGCCCGCTGTTGCGTCAGGCGCCGCTACAACCCGGCGACCTCCTGGCCCTCGGCCGCCACGTGCTGCTGCTCTACAAGGACCCCCGCGACGTCACCGTCCCCGAGGCGCCCGCGTGGGCGCCCCGCGCGCTCCCGGCGCCGCCTGACGCCCTGGGCTGTTCCGCCTGTGGCCGCTCCGGCCCGGAGCGTCAGGCGGCCCTGCGCGCCTTCCTGGAGAACAGGCGGCCGGAGCTGCGGTTCCGGCCGCAGGACGAGGAGCCGCTGCTGCGCGAGATCCTGCGCCTGGGGAACGGTGACGGTGACAACGGTGACGACGGTGACGCGGCGCTGGCGCCCGCCTTCCTGCTGGGGCTGTGCCTGGAACACTCGGCGCGCGCCATGGAGCCCGCACACCTGCCCGCGCTGTTGGCCCGCGTGGCGCGCCGCGTGCAGGAGGCCGCCTGGGTGAGCGCGGGGACGCGCGCGGGTGTCACCCGGCCCCGGGGGACGCCTGTGTCACCACCCGGCCATGGGGGACGCCTGTGTCACCACCCAGCACCGGGGGACGCGTTTGTCACCATCCCATGGGACACACACGTGTCACCACCTGGCCCTGGGACACGTGTGTGTCACCATCTATCCCATGGGACACGCCTGTGTCACCACCCGACCCCGAGACACGCGTTTGTCACCATCCCATGGGACACACGTGTGTGTCACCACCCGGCCCTGGGACACGCGTGTGTCACCATCTATCCCATGGGACACACGTGTGTGTCACCACCCGGCCCTGGGACACGCGTGTGTCACCATCTATCCCATGGGACACGCGTGTGTCACCACCCGGCCCCGGGACACGCGTGTGTCACCATCTATCCCATGGGACACACGTATGTCACCACCCGGCCCCGGGACACGCGTGTGTCACCATCTATCCCATGGGACACACACGTGTGTGTGTCACCCAGTCCCAGGACACAGGTGTGTGTCACCCGGCCCCAGGACACCAGCCATTTCTGGGGACACACGTGTGTCACCACCCGGCCCTGGGACACACACGTGTGTCACCACTTGACCCCAAGACACGTGTGTGTCACCATCTATCCCATGGGACACACGTGTGTGTGTCACCCGGCCACAGGACACCAGCCATTCCCTGGGACACACGTGTGTCACTCGGCCCCGGGACACACACGTGTGTCACCACCTGGCCCTGGGACACGTGTGTGTCACCATCTTTGCCATGGGACACACATATGTCACCATCTATCCCGTGGGACACCCAGGACATGCGTGTGTCATCACCTGTCCCTGGGACACATGTATGTCACCACCCATCCCATGGGACACACGTGTGTCACCATCCATCCCATGGGACACCCAGGACACACACGTGTCACCGTCCATCCCATGGGACACCCAGGACACGCGTGTGTCACCGTCCATCCCATGCGACACCCCAGGACACACATGTGTCACCACCCATCCCATGGGACACACGTGTGTCACCACCCATCCCATGGGATACCCAGGACACACACGTGTCACCGTCCATCCCATGGGACACCCCAGGACACACATGTGTCACCACCCATCCCATGGGACACACGTGTGTCACCACCCATCCCATGGGACACCCAGGACACGCGTGTGTCACCGTCCATCCCATGGGACACCCCAGGACACACATGTGTCACCACCCATCCCATGGGACACACGTGTGTCACCACCCATCCCATGGGATACCCAGGACACACGGGTGTCCCCGTCCATCCCATGGGACACACACATGTGTCACCGTCCATCCCATGGGACACGCATGTGTCACCATCCATCCCATGGGACACCCAGGACACACATGTGTCACCACCCATCCCATGGGACACACGTGTCACCGTCCATCCCATGGGACACCCCAGGACACACACGTGTCACCGTCCATCCCATGGGACACCCCAGGACACACATGTGTCACCACCCATCCCATGGGACATGCGTGTGTCACCGTCCATCCCATGGGACACGCGTGTCACCCTTTGCACCCACAGGAGCAGATCAAGGAGATCAGCGAGCGACAACCGGAGAAGTGAGTGTCACCCCTCCTGTCCCCTCCCTTCCCCCAGGGGACATCCTCGCCGTGTCCCTTCACACCTGGGGACACTTGGGGACATCCCCTTTGGGGCCACCCCCGCCGCCGGGGGTGCCACAACCGCCCCGGGTGACACAACCGCCCCGGGTGTCCCCTGCGCGCAGCCAGCAGGAGCCGCCGGCGGAGGCTGCGGGTGACGCCGCGGTGACGCCGGGTGACGCGGCGGTGACGCCGGGTGACGCCGCGGTGACGTCGGAGCTGCGGCCGCTCGTGCTCTGGTTGGCCAACGCCACCGAGCTGCTCAACCTGGCGCAGGGCCGAGTGATGGAGCTGGAGAAGGAGCTGGAGGCCGAGCTGGACGGTGGGGACGGCGCGGGGGACAAGGGGACACCAGGGGGGACAAGGGGACAGCGCGGGGGACAAGGGGACACCACGGGGGACAAGGGGACACCACGAGGGCCTTGGGGACACCACGAGGGCCTTGGGGACACGACGGGGGCCTTGGGGACACCATGGGGGACAAGGGAACACCGCGAGGGCCTTAGGGACACAACAGGGGTCTTGGGGACATTGCGGGGGACAAGGGGACACCATGAGGGACAAGGGGACATCGCGAGGGACGAGGGGACACCAGGGGGGACAAGGGGACACCACGAGGGCCTTGGGGACACCACGAGGGCCTTGGGGACAGCGCGAGGGACAAGGGAACACCGCGAGGGCCTTAGGGACACAACAGGGGTCTTGGGGACATTGCGGGGGACAAGGGGACACCATGAGGGACAAGGGGACATCGCGAGGGCCTTGGGGACACCGTGGGGGCCTTTGGGACACCAGGGGGGACAAGGGGACACCATGAGGGCCTTGGGGACACGACGAGGGCCTTGGGGACACCGTGAGGGCCTTGGGACACTTTGGGGGATGAGGGGACACTGCAGGGGCCTTGGGGACACCAGGGGGCCTTGGGGACACCGTGAGAGACAAGGGGACACCAGGGGGGACAAGGGGATGGCGCGGGGGACAAGGGGACATGACGAGGGCCTTAGGGACACAACAGGGGTCTTGGGGACACCATGGGGACAAGGGGACACCACGAGGGCCTTGGGGACAGCACAGGGGCCTTGGGGACAGTGCAGGGGACAAGGGGACACCACGAGGGCCTTGGGGACACCACGAGGGCCTTGGGGACACCATGGGGGACAAGGGGACACCATGGGGGAGAAGGGGACGGCGCGGGGGCCTTGGGGACACGAGGGGGGACAAGGGGACACCGCGAGGGCCTTGGGGACACCAGGGGGCCTTGGGGACACCATGGGGCACAAGGGGACACCACGAGGGCCTTGGGGACACAACAGGGGCCTTGGGACCACAGGGGACCTTGGGATGCTTTGGGGGATAAGGGGACATAGTGAGGGGCAATGGGACACCATGGGGGCCTTGGGGACACTTTGGGGGACAAGGGAACACCGCAAGGGCCTTAGGGACACCGCGAGACCCTTGGGGACATAACAGGGACCTTGGGGACACCAGGGGGTCTTGGGACGCTTTGGGGGACAAGGGGACACTGTGTGGGGCAAGGGGACACTGCAGGGGTCTTGGGGACACCATGGGGGACAAGGAGACATAACGAGGGCCTTGGGGACACCGCAAGGGTCTTGGGGACACCATGGAGGACAAGGGGACACCACGAGGGCCTTGGGGACACAATGGGGCACAAGGGGACACCATGAGGGCCTTAGGGACACAACAAGGGCCTTGGGGACACCAGGGGGCCTTGGGGACACCATGGGTGACAAGGGGACACCATGGGGGACAAGGGGACACCACGGGGGCCTTGGGGACATCGCGAGGGCCTTGGGGACACCATGGGGGACAAGGGGACACCACGGGGGCCTTGGGGACACAATGGGGCACAAGGGGACACCATGAGGGCCTTAGGGACACAACAAGGGCCTTGGGGACACCAGGGGGCCTTGGGGACACCATGGGGCACAAGGGGACACCACGAGGGCCTTGGGGACACAACAGGGGCCTTGGGACCACAGGGGACCTTGGGATGCTTTGGGGGATAAGGGGACATAGTGAGGGGCAATGGGACACCATGGGGGCCTTGGGGACACTTTGGGGGACAAGGGAACACCGCAAGGGCCTTAGGGACACCGCGAGACCCTTGGGGACATAACAGGGACCTTGGGGACACCAGGGGGTCTTGGGACGCTTTGGGGGACAAGGGGACACTGTGTGGGGCAAGGGGACACTGCAGGGGTCTTGGGGACACCATGGGGGACAAGGAGACATAACGAGGGCCTTGGGGACACCGCAAGGGTCTTGGGGACACCATGGAGGACAAGGGGACACCACGAGGGCCTTGGGGACACAATGGGGCACAAGGGGACACCATGAGGGCCTTAGGGACACAACAAGGGCCTTGGGGACACCAGGGGGCCTTGGGGACACCATGGGTGACAAGGGGACACCATGGGGGACAAGGGGACACCACGGGGGCCTTGGGGACATCGCGAGGGCCTTGGGGACACCATGGGGGACAAGGGGACACCACGGGGGCCTTGGGGACACAATGGGGCACAAGGGGACACCATGAGGGCCTTAGGGACACAACAAGGGCCTTGGGGACACCAGGGGGCCTTGGGGACACCATGGGTGACAAGGGGACACCATGGGGGACAAGGGGACACCGCGAGGGCCTTGGGGACATCGCGAGGGCCTTGGGGACACCACGGGTGACAAGGGGACACCAGAGGGGCAAGGGGACACAATGGGGGCCTTGGGACATTTCGGGGGACAAGGGGACACAACAGCGGCCTTGGGTACAATGTGGGGCCCTTGGGGACACCATGGGGAAAAGGGGACACCGCAGGGGTCTCGAGGACAATCGGTGGCCTTGGGGACACCACTGGGGCCTTGGGGACACAGTGGGGGCCTTGGGGACAATGCGGGAGCCTTGGGGACACCACGGGGCCCTTGGGGACACCAGAGGGCCTTGGGGACACTGGAGGGGACCCCACAAGCCACCTGGGGACATCGTGGGCGACCCAGCGACACCGCGCGGGGGTCAGGGACACCATGGGGGGCCGGGTGACACTGCAGGGGGGTTGGGGACACCCCACAGGGCTTGGGGACACTTCAGGGGGCTCGGTGACACCGTGGGGGACCTGGTGAGGCCCCAGGGGACACAGGGACACCATGGGAGACCGGGTGACACGATGGGGGCGGGGGCAGCAGCCGCGCAGGGTGACAACAGCCGGCGTCCCCCGGTGTCACCCGCAGAGCCCGGCCAGGACGCGCTGTTGGCCGCCGACCTGGAGACGTGTGACGAGGCGCTGGGGGTGTTGGACGAGGTCATCATGTCAACGTTCCAGCAGTGCGTCTACTACCTGACCAAGGTGGGCGCGCGCGGCGTCACCCGCACGGCGTCACCCGCACGGCTCACACCGCGTCGCGTGGTGTCACCTGCATAGCTCACACCGCACAGCGTCACCTGCACACTCTGCCCCATGGTGTCACCCGCACAGCTCGTACCTCCCCATGCTGTCACCCGCACGCTTCACCACCCGCTCAGCATTGTCAGCCGCATAGCTCACACCCCGCCATGCTGTCACCCACACGTTACACCCCCTGCAGTCACCTGCACACGTCACACCCCTCCACGCTGCCATCCGCACGTTACACCCCCCACATTGTCACCCGTACACCTCACACCCCTCTGTGCTGTCTCCCATATACTCCAACCCCCTGTGCTGTCACCCACACACCTCACACCCCGCCATTGTCACCCGCACCCCTCAACCCCCACATTGTCACCCGTGCCCTCACACCCCCCACATTGTCACCCGTGCCCTCACACCCCTCCACACTGTCACCCACACACCTCACCCCCCACCCAGCAGTGTCACCCGCACCCCTCACCCCCCCATATTGTCACCCGCTCCCCTCACACCCCCCGCGTTGTCACCCGCACCCCTCACCCCTTCACGTTGTCACCCGCCCCCCTCACACCCCCCGCGCTGTCACCCGCCCCCCTCACACCCCCATGTTGTCACCCGCCCCCCTCACATGCCCACCTTGTCACCCACCCCCCTCACACCCCCCACGCTGTCACCCGCACCCCTCACATCCCCACAGTCACCCGCATCCCTCACATCCCCACGTTGTCACCCGTGCCCTCACACCCCCAATGTTGTCACCCGCACCCCTCACCCCCTTCACGTTGTCACCCGCCCCCCTCACACCCCCCGCGTTGTCACCCACACCCCTCACGCCCCCCACGTTGTCACCCACACCCCTCACATCCCCACGTTGTCACCCACACCCCTCACACCCCCCACGTTGTCACCCACACCCCTCACATCCCCACGTTGTCACCCGCACCCCTCACACTCCCCACGTTGTCACCCCCACCCCTCACACCTCCCATGTTGTCACCCGCTCCCCTCACACCCCCCACGCTGTCACCCGCACAGACGCTGTACGCGACCCTCCCCGCCCTGCTGGACAGCGACCCCTTCGCGACACCCGCAGAGCCGCCCCCGCCGGACGTGCTGTCCCCCGAGGCGGCGGCCCCGTCACCCGGCGACGCGTCACCCGGCGACGCGTCACCCGCCGTGACCCCCAACACCCCGCCGGGGCTGCGGGCGCCGCTGCGGGTGTTCGCGGGCGCCCTGCGCGTGGCGCGCGCCTGTCGCCTACACCCGCAGCTGCTGTCGCAGACCTTCGGCTACCTGTTCTTCTTCTGCAACGCGGCGCTCTTCAACACCCTCATGGAACGCGGTGCGCCGGGGGGGGACAACCGCGGGACGGGACAACCCGGGGACGGGACAACCGGGGGACAAGGGACACAGGACACTGGGGTGACATGGGGACAATGGGGGGACATAGGACACCGGGGTCCTGAGATGGGGGACACAGGACACTGGGGTGACACGGGGACCATGGGAGGGACACAGGACACCAGGGTGACACAGGAACCGCAGGGGGACACATTGGGGACACAGGAGACTGGGGGACATGGGGGGACACAGGACACTGGGGTGACATGGGGACAATGGGGAGGACACAGGACACCGGGGTCCTGGGATTGGGGAGATGGGGGACACAGGACACTGGGGTGACATGGGGACCATGGGGGGTGACACCAGGGTGACACAGGGACCATGGGGGGGACACAGGACACCGGGGTGACGTGGGGACACAGGACACCGGGGTGACACAGGGACCATGGGGGGTGACACCACGGTGACACAGGGACTATGGGGAGGACACAGGACACCGGGGTGACGTGGGGACCATGGGGGGGACACTGGACACCGGGGTGACACAGGGACCATGGGGGGACACAGGACACTGGGGTGACATGGGGACCATGGGGGGTGACACCGGGGTGACACGGGGACCATGGGGGGGGACACAGGACACCGGGGTGACACGGGGACCATGGGAGGGACACAGGACACCAGGGTGACATGGGGACAATGGGGGGGACACAGGACACCGGGGGGACATGGGGACCATGGGGGGGACACTGGACACCGGGGTGACACAGGAACCGCAGGGGGACACATTGGGGACACAGGAGACTGGGGGACATGGGGGGACACAGGACACTGGGGTGACACGGGGACAATGGGGGGACACAGGACACTGGGGTGACATGGGGACAATGGGGAGGACACAGGACACCGGGGTCCTGGGATTGGGGAGATGGGGGACACAGGACACTGGGGTGACATGGGGACCATGGGGGGTGACACCAGGGTGACACAGGGACCATGGGGGGTGACACCACGGTGACACAGGGACTATGGGGAGGACACAGGACACCGGGGTGACGTGGGGACCATGGGGGGGACACAGGACACGGGGGTGACACGGGGACCGCGGGGGGACACAGGCCACCACGAGGGGACATGGGACACCAGGGCCCACGGGGACCAGGGTGGGACACAGGACCCTGGGGACAATGGGGAGGGGACACTGGGACAACACGGGGACCATGGGGGACACAGGACACCAGGACCCATGGCGGGGAGGGGACACAGGACAACAGGGTGACATGGAGGGGGACAGGACCCCGGGACCTGCGGGGACCGCGGGGGGACAAAGGGGGACACAGGACAACATGGGGACCATGGGGGACACAGGACAACATGGGGACAAGGGGGGACACAGGGGGCCCCTCTTGGCTCCCCGGACGCCTGGGCCCCCTCCTAGACGTGGGCCGGGGGGGAGGGGCAGCGCCCGGACGCCTGGGCCCCCAACCCTCCCCCAAACAACACCCGTTTCCTCCCATTGTCCCGGCACTATCGGCAGGAAGCGGCCGCTTCCCATCCGCCTCCGTCCCCCGCGGAAGGGGGTGACGCACGCGTGTGACGGTGACAACAACACCCTGACCCCGGCTGTTGCCGTCCGCAGGCTCCGCGGGTCCCTTTTTCCAGTGGTCGCGCGCGGTGCGGATCCGCACCAACCTGGACCTGCTCCTGGATTGGCTCCAGGCCGTGGGGCTGGGTGACATCGGAGCCGAGTTCTTCCGGAAGCTCTCGGCAACAGCCAACCTGCTGTGCACCCCCCGCGGCACCCTGGCCAAGGTGACGGCAACACCCCGACAACACCCCGACAACACCCCCGGCGACACCGCGACAGCCGCCGGGCGCCGCGAGCTGCTACAGGCGGAGGGAGCCGCTCCCCTAACACCCGCTTTGCTCCCGTGGCTCCTACAGGCGACCTGGGCCCGGTTACGCGGTGACTACCCCACGCTGACACCCGCCCAGCTGCACCACGTGCTCAGTCACTACCAGCTGGGCCCCGGCCGGGGGTACCCCGAGTGTTGGACACCGCCGGCGGAGGAGCGGGAGGAGATCGCCGCCGGTGCGTACCCCGCGACAGCCCGCCGACACCCCGCCAACACCCGCTGGCTGCACAGCCGTTGCCGCCCCCTCTTGCAGGTGACATCTTCGAGAGCTTCACGGAACACCCGCCGCTGCTGTTGCCCAGCGAGGGTTTCCGCCTACACCCGGGCGAGACGGTGACGGACGAGGGGCTGTTCCGCCGCCTGTGCCGCCTGCGCCGCTTCCTCTGGGAGCTGGAGCAGGGGGCGCTGCCCGCCAACCACCGCAGCGCCTACAGCCTCGAGGACCCCGCCTGAGCAACACCCCGCTGCCACCCCCGGGGGCAACAGGCGGACGGCCTGATGTGGCACAGCCGGCCAACCCTGGGGGGCAGCTGGGCACCTCAGGGGACTGACAGAAGTGGTCCCAGGGTACAGTCGGACGCCCACGGTGACAGTCGGATGCCCCCTCCCCAGGACAACCGGATGCTCCCAGGGACAGTCAGACGTGTCCGGGGACAGTCGGTTGCCCCTGGGTAACACTCGGACACCTTGGGGGACCGCCAGACACCCCAAGGACCCCCCCTCCGCCTGTGCGTACAGCCGCCTGTCCCTTGGCGGTCTCAAGGGAGTGTCAGTTGCCTCCAGGGACACACGGACAACCCGGAGCAACCACCGGATGCCCCCCTGGGCACCCCCCATCCTGCCCAGGGGACAGTCGGACGCCTGTAGGAACCACCAACCACCGCCAAGGAACCTGTTGTCACCCCGAGGGACCCCCAGGGCTCCGCCTAGTTGTTCCCCCCCGCCCCGAAATCCCCCCAATAAAGAACCTTGATCCCACCTGGTCACCAGAGCTAACGCCAGTGGGAATTAGCTACCCCCACCATTAGGTTCCAGGGTTAACACCCATGGGACTGGAACCTCCTCCCCAACATTAGGTTCCAGAGTTAACGCCAGTGGGAATTAGCCACCCCCACCATTAGGTTCCAGGGTTAACACCCGTGGGAATGGAACCTCCTCCTCCCCAACATTAGGTTCCAGAGTTAACGCCGGTGGGATTTAGCCGCCCCCACCATTAGGTTCCAGGGTTAACACCCATGGGAATGGAACCTCCTCCCCAACATTAGGTTCCAGAGTTAACACCAGTGGGAATTAGCCACCCCCATCATTAGGTTCCAGGGTTAACACCCCTGGGAATGGAACCTCCTCCCCAACATTAGGTACCAGAGTTAACGCCAGTGGGAATTAGCTACCCCCACCATTAGGTTCCAGGGTTAACACCCGTGGGAATGGAACCTCCTCCCCAACATTAGGTTCCAGAGTTAACGCCAGTGGGAATTAGCCACCCCCACCATTAGGTTCCAGGGTTAACACCCACGGGAATGGAACCTCCTCCCCAACATTAGGTTCCAGAGTTAACACCGGTGGGAATTAGCTACCTTCACCATTAGGTTCCAGGGTTAACACCCGTGGGAATGGAACCTCCTCCCCAGCATTAGGTTCCAGAGTTAATGCCAGTGGGAATTAGCCACCCCCACCATTAGGTTCCAGGGTTAACAGTTGTGGAAATGGAACCTCCTCCCCAACGTTAGGTTCCAGAGTTAACACTGGTGGGAGTTAGCTACCCCCACCATTAGGTTCCAGGGTTAACACCCATGGGAATGGAACCTCCTCCTCCCCAACATTAGGTTCCAGAGTTAACACCGGTTGGATTTAGCCATCCCCACCATTTGGTTCCAGATTTAACACCCCTGGGAATGGGACCTCCTCCCCAACATTAGGTTCCAGAGTTAACGCCGGTGGGAATTAGCTACCTTCACCATTAGGTTCCAGGATTAACACCCATGGGAATGGAACCTCCTCCTCCCCAACATTAGGTTCCAGAGTTAACGCTGGTGGGAATTAGCTACCCCCACCATTAGGTTCCAGAGTTAACACCAGTGGGAATTAGCCACCCCCACCATTAGGTCCCAGGGTTAACGCCAGTGAGGATGGGCACCCGCCACCATTAGGTGCCAGGGTTAATGGCGCCATATTCGGTCCCAGGGAATCCCGGGGGCGGGGCCTCAGGGGAACCCCCGCGGGGGCGGCGCCAACAGGGGGTCCCGGGGGGGCGGGGCCCCAAGGAGGGGCCCAGGCGTCCGGGCAGGTCCCTTTATTGCGGCGGGGGGGGCGGGCGGCGGCGCCGCAGGCAGAACCTGATGGGGGGGGGAGGGACGAGAGTGGGCGGGGCCTGGCGCAGCCCCGCCCTCCCGCCCCGCTCGGCCACGCCCACAGGGGAGTGACAACCCCCCTCCCCTCTGGCGCGTTGTGGGCGGAGCTGTGGGGAGGGGGCGTGTCCCTCATGGGGAGGGGGCGTGTCCTCCAGGGCCGGGGGGCGTGTCCAATGGTGACGTGTCCGCGTGTCCTTTGGGGGGGGGCGTGTCCTCCAGGGCCGGGGGGCGTGTCCAACAGGGGCGTGTCCTTTGGGGGGGGCGTGTCCCCGGGGGCGGCTCCTGGGGGGGGCGTGTCCCCAGGGCGGGGGCGTGTCCCGGCCGGGGCCCCGCCCCCCGCTCACCACGTGACGGCGGCCGCGGTGGCCCCGAGCCCGAGGGCGGCGGCGGCGGCTGCGAGGGGGGCGGGGCGGCCGCGGGGGGCGGGGCCCGGGGGGGGCAGCGCGGGGCGCCAGCGGGGCGGGGCCGACGTCACTGCGGGGGGAGGGGGAGGGGGCGGGGTCTGGCCGGTGTCACCCCCCCCGTGTGTGACACCCCCCTGACGTCACCCCCCCCGATGTCACCCCCCTGACGTCACCCCCCTGACGTCACCCCCCCCGATGTCACCTCCCCCCGATGTCACCCCCCCCCCCTCCCGGTGTCACCCGCCCCGTGTCACCCCCCTCCGATGTCACCCCCCCCTCCCGGTGTGCGTCACCCTCCCCCCCAGTGTCAGCCCCCCCATTATGTCCCCTCCCCCCCCGTGTACTCCCCTCCCCCGGTGTCACCCCCCTCAAGTGTCACCCCCCTGTGTCCCCCCCCCCCGGAAGTGTCACCTCCCCGGGGTACCCCCCATTGTGACCCCCCCCCCAATGTCACCCCCCCCGGTGACCCCCCTCCCACACAGGTGTCCCCCTTAGTGTCCCTTAGCGTCCCCCTGCCCCGGTACCGGCGCCACCGGGTGTTGCCCGGTGCCGGTACCGGCGCCGCCGGCTGTTGCCCGGTACCGGTGACCAGGAAGCGCAGCTCGGAGCAGGGCTCCCCCCGCGGGTTCCGCATCTGGCACCGGTACCGCCCGCTCTCGTTGTGCGTCACCCGCGGGCGCAGCAGGAAGGGGTCGGCACCGGTGGCCACGTGATGCTCCCCCCCGGCGCCGTCCTCCTGCAACAGCCTCCGCTCAGGGTGTTGTTTTTTGGGGGGGGGGGTAGGGAGGTCCCCCACCATTAGGTTCCAGAGTTAACACCAGAGGGGATGAAAAACCCTCCCCAACATTAGGTTCCAGAGTTAACGCCAGTGGGAATTAGCCACCCCCACCATTAGGTTCCAGGGTTAACACTAGTGGGCATGAAACACCCTCCTCCCAACATTAGGTTCCAGGGTTAACGGCAGTGGGAATTAGCCACCCCCACCATTAGGTTCCATGGTTAACACTGGTGAGGATGAGCATCCACCACCATTAGGTTCCAGAGTTAACACTGCTGGAATCCCCCAACCTGGGCAATGAACCCCCCTTTCCCACACCCCGGATCCTCCCCACGGGTCCCTCCAGGACCCCCAAACTGTCCCCCCCTCCCGGGACACCCCCGGAGCCCAGGGTTGTCCCCCCCGCGGTGCCGGTACCCGGTACCACACGTAGGTCTTGGCGCCGTGGGCTGCGCGGTGCCAGCTGAGGCCGCAGTCCAGGACGAGCTCGTCGGTCTCGGCCACCTCGAGGCGCCGCTCTGCGCCCGGGAGCCACCATTAGGTTCCAGGGTTAACACTGGCAGGAATGAACCCCCACCACCACCACCACTAGGTTCTAGAGTTAACACCAATGAGGATGAGTATCTGCCACCATTAGGTTCCAGGGTTAACACTGGCAGGAATGACACCCCCCCCTCTCCCCAACATAAATTTCCAGAGTTAACGCCAGTGGGAATTAGCCACCCCCACCATTAGGTTCCAGGGTTAACCCCAGCTGGAATGAGTCACTGCCACCATTAGGTTCCAGGATTAACGCCAGCAGGAATCAGCCACCCCCCCACCATTAGGTTCCAGAGTTAACACCGATGAGGATGAGCCAATGCCACCATTAGGTTCCAGGGTTAACGCACACCCCACACACACAGCATTAGTTTCCAGGGTTAACCCCAGCTGGAATGAGTCACTGCCACCATTAGGTTCCAGGGTTAACACCAGCTGGAATGACCCCCCCCCCCGCCTCCTCCAACATTAGGTTCCAGAGTTAACACCAGTGGGAATTAGCCACCCCCACCATTAGGTTCCAGAGTTAACACTGATGAGGATGAGTATCTGCCACCATTAGGTTCCAGGGTTAACAGTGGCAGGAATGACAGCCCCCCCACACACACACACACAACATTAGGTTCCAGAGTTAACACTGATGAGGATGGGCCACTGCCACCATTAGGTTCCAGGGTTAACACTTGCAGGAATGAACCACCACCACCACCATTAGGTTCCAGGGTTAACACTGATGAGTATCCGCCACCATTAGGTGCCAGGGTTAACACTGGCAGGAATGAACCCCCCCCACCACCACCACTAGGTTCTAGAGTTAACACCAATGAGGAGAGTATCTGCCACCATTAGGT
Organism: Tinamus guttatus; assembly: GCF_059628265.1. Taxonomy (NCBI): domain Eukaryota; kingdom Metazoa; phylum Chordata; class Aves; order Tinamiformes; family Tinamidae; genus Tinamus; species Tinamus guttatus. The sequence goes on along the minus strand of NW_028290286.1, from coordinate 13,388 downwards.
GCCAGGGTTAACACTGGCAGGAATGAACACACCACCACACCACCATTAGGTTCCAGGGTTAACACTGATGAGGATGAGTATCCGTCACCATTAGGTGCCAGGGTTAACACTGGCAGGAATGAACCCCCCCCACCACCACCATTAGGTTCTAGAGTTAACACCAATGAGGATGAGTATCTGCCACCATTAGGTGCCAGGGTTAACACTGGCAGGAATGAACCACCACCACCATTAGGTTCCAGGGTTAACACCAATGAGGATGAGTATCTGCCACCATTAGGTTCCAGGGTTAACACTGGCAGGAATGAACCTCCACCACCACCACCATTAGGTTCCAGGGTTAACACTGATGAGGATGAGTATCCGCCACCATTAGGTGCCAGGGTTAACACTGGCAGGAATGAACCTCCACCACCACCACCATTAGGTTCCAGGGTTAACACTGATGAGGATGAGTATCTGCCACCATTAGGTGCCAGGGTTAACACTGGCAGGAATGAACCACCACCACCACCATTAGGTTCCAGGGTTAACACTGATGAGTATCCGCCACCATTAGGTTCCAGGGTTAACACTGGCAGGAATGAACCACCACCACCACCACCATTAGGTTCCAGGGTTAACACTGATGAGTATCCGCCACCATTAGGTGCCAGGGTTAACACTGGCAGGAATGAACCCCCACCACCACCACCATTAGGTTCCAGGTTAACACTGATGAGTATCCGCCACCATTAGGTTCTAGAGTTAACACCGATGAGGATGAGTATCTGCCACCATTAGGTGTCAGGGTTAACACTGCAGGAATGAACCACCACCACCACCACCATTAGGTTCTAGAGTTAACACCAATGAGGATGAGTATCTGCCACCATTAGGTTCCAGGGTTAACACTGGCAGGAATGAACCACCACCACCATTAGGTTCCAGGGTTAACACCAATGAGGATTAGTATCCGCCACCATTAGGTTCCAGGGTTAACACTGGCAGGAATGAACCTCCACCACCACCACCATTAGGTGCCAGGGTTAACGCCAATGAGGATGAGTATCTGCCACCATTAGGTGCCAGGGTTAACACTGGCAGGAATGAACCACCACCACCACCACCATTAGGTTCCAGGGTTAACACCAATGAGGATGAGTATCCGCCACCATTAGGTGTCAGGGTTAACACTGGCAGGAATGAACCACCACTACCATTAGGTTCCAGGGTTAACACTGATGAGTATCTGCCACCATTAGGTGCCAGGGTTAACACTGGCAGGAATGAACCACCACCACCACTACCATTAGGTTCCAGGGTTAACACTGATGAGTATCCGCCACCATTAGGTGCCAGGGTTAACACTGGCAGGAATGAACCACCACCACCACCATTAGGTTCCAGGGTTAACACTGATGAGTATCCGCCACCATTAGGTTCCAGGGTTAACACTGGCAGGAATGAACCACCACCACCACCATTAGGTTCCAGGGTTAACACTGATGAGTATCCGCCACCATTAGGTGCCAGAGTTAACACTGCTGGAATCCCCCACACAATGACCCCCCCCCCACCTTCCCGGAGTCCTCCAGCCCCTCCACTCACCACCGCACAACAGCCCCCGCCAACAGGAGTACAGGGAGCTGTTGCAGGAGACACAGTCGATCCAAACCTGCTCCATGCGCCCTGATTGGGGGGGACACGGGGACAACACGGGGACAAAGGGCTCGGGGTTGGGGGGGGGACAAGGACAGTGTCCCCCCGCTGTCCCCCCCCCAGCATCGCACTCACCGCAGCTATTGGGGCAATAAACTGCAAAAAAGGGAAAAGGGGGGTGAGATGGTGACGGGGGACATGGGGAGGGGACATGGGGAGGGGACACGGGGGGGACATTGGGGGGGGGGGACAGGGGGGGTGTCACCTTCGCTCTGGAAGCGCCGCATGAGCTGCTCGAAATGGGCCCTGACCTCCTGCATGGCCCAGAAGAGCTCGTTGAAGACCCGCTCGTCTGCAGGGGGGACGAGCCACCATTAGGTTCCAGAGTGAACGCCGCTCAGGCCCCGCCCCAACCTGAGCAATGGGGTCGTGGCAGGGGGGATTCGTTCTAGGTAATTTTGGGGGGGCCAGGGGAAAGCCATGATGATACTCATAAGCCACCCCCACCATTAGGTTCCAGAGTGAACGGCACTCAGGTCCCACCCCCAACCTGAGCAATGGAGGTTGCAGCAGGGGGGATTCGTTCTAGGTAATTGGGGAGGGGGCAGGATGATAGTTGTAAGCCATCCCCACCATTAGGTTCCAGAGTTAACACCCTCTCCATGTGCCATTTCCCCGCCCCCGCCCCTCCCAGAAGTGCCATTCAAGGGGGGGGGGGGGGTGACAGGGTTCTGGGACCAGGACGTGACAGCACCCAGGGGTCACCGCCACCATTAGGTTCCAGAGTTAACACCCTCTCCGTGTGCCATTTCCCCACCCCCGCCCCCCCCCAGAAGTGCCATTCGGGGGCGGGGGGGTGACAGGGTTCTGGGACCAGGACATGACAGCACCCAGGGGTCACCACCACCATTAGGTTCCAGAGTTAACACCCTCTCCATGTGCCATTTCCCCCCCCCCAGGTGCCATTCAAGCGGGGGGCGGGGAGGGGGTCAGTGACAGGGTTCTGGGACCAGGACCTGACGGCACCATTAGGTTCCAGAGTTAACCCCAGCTGGAATGAGTTGCCGCCACCATTAGGTTCCAGAGTGAACACCCTCTCCATGTGCCGTTTCCGCCCCCCCCGAAGTGCCATTCGAGCAGGGGGCGGTGGGGGGGGGCAGTGACAGGGTTCTGGGACCAGGACCTGACGGCACCATTAGGTTCCAGAGTTAACCCCAGCTGGAATGAGTTGCCGCCACCATTAGGTTCCAGAGTTAACACCCTCTCCATGTGCCATTTCCCCGCCCCCGCCCCTCCCAGAAGTGCCATTCAAGGGGGGGGGGGGGGTGACAGGGTTCTGGACCAGGACGTGACAGCACCCAGGGGTCACCGCCACCATTAGGTTCCAGAGTTAACACCCTCTCCATGTGCCATTTCCCCGCCCCCTCCCCAGGTGCCATTCAAGCGGGGGGCGGTGGGGGGGGCAGTGACAGGGTTCTGGAACCAGGACCTGACGGCACCATTAGGTTCCAGAGTTAACCCCAGCTGGAATGAGTTGCCGCCACCATTAGGTTCCAGAGTGAACACCTCGGTAATTCTGCTCCACGACCGCGGCCCACGGTCCGGCGGAAGTGGGTGGAGGCTTCGAGCAGGGTGTTCTCGTCTGGGGGGGGGGGGAGATTTGGGGAGATTTGGGGGTTTTGGGGGAATTTGGGAGGAATTTGGGGGGAATTGGAGAAATTTGGGGGGAATTGGGAGAAATTTGGGGGGATTTGGGAGGAATTTGGGGGATTTGGGGATGTCTTTTGGGGGGATTTAGGGGAAGATTTAGGGGCTTCAGGGGGGATTTGGGGTGTTTTGGGTGGGATTTGGGGTGTTGGGGTGGATTTGGAGGGCATTTGGGCGGGTTTAGGGGGATTTAGAGGATTTGGGGGAGATTTCGGAGATTTGGGGTGGATTTAGGGGTTTTCAGGTGGGATTCAGGGTTATTTTGGTTGGGATTTAGGGGATTTGGGGTGAGATTTTGGGGATTTGGGATGGGATTTTGAGGATATTGGGAGGGATTTGGGGCATTTGGGGTGGAATTCGGGCATTTGGGGTGGGATTTAGGGGATTTTGGGTGGATTTGTGGGTTTTTGGGTGGGATTTTGGGGTGGATGAAGGGGATTTGGGGGTAGATTTAGGGGATTTTGAGGGTTTTAGATGGGATTTGGGGGATTTTGGGCTGGATGAAGGGGATATGGGGATTTTGGGGTGGATGAAGGGGATTTGGGGGTTTTGGGATGGATTTTGGGGAGTATTTTGGGGTTTGGGGGAGGATTTTGGGGGTTTGGGGTGGATTTTGGGGTGGATTTGGAGATTTGGGGGGTTTTGGGTGGGATTTTGGGGTGGATTTAGGGGATTTTGGGGTGGATTTCGGGGTTTGGGGGTGGATTTTGGGGTGGATTCCGAGGATTTTGGGGGTTTGGGGTGGGATTTAGGGGATTTTGGGGTGGATTTTGGGTTTTGAGGTGGATGAAGGGGATTTGGGGGTTTTGGGGTGGATTTTGGGGCGGATTCCGGGGTTTTCGGGGGTGCCGGGCTCACCGATGACCCCCATGAAGGTGGTGGAGATTTGGGGTGGGATTTGAGGGTTTTGGGTGGGATTTTGGGGTGGATTTAGGGGTTTTGGGTGGGATTTTGGCGTGGGAATTTGGGTGATTTTGGGGGTGAATTTCGGGGATTTGGGTGGGATTTTGGGGTGGATTTCAGGTTTTTGGTGGGATTTTGGGGTGGATTTGGGGGATTTGGGGGTTTTGGGTGGGATTTTGGGGGTGGATTTTGGGGTGGATTCCGGGGGTTTCAGGGCTCACCGATGACCCCAATGAAGGTGGTGGGGATTTGGGGTGGGATTTGAGGGTTTCGGGTGGGATTTGGGGGTAGATTTCGGGGATTTTGGGGTTTTGGGGTGGGATTTTGGGGTGGATTTCGGGGATTTTGGGGTGGATTTTGGGAATTTCAGGGTTTTGGGGTGGATTTTGGGGTGGATTTGGGGTGGATTTAGGGGTTTTGGGTGGGATTTTGGGGTGGGATTTGAGGGTTTCGGGTGGGATTTTGGGGGTTTCGGGGTGGATCTTGGGGTGTATTTTGGGGCGGATTCCGGGGGTTTCGGGGTGTATTTTGGGGCGGATTCCGGGGATTTCGGGGTGGGTTTCGGGGTGTATTTTGGGGCGGATTCCGGGGATTTTGGGGTGGATTTTGGGGCGGATTCCGGGGATTTCGGGGTGGGTTTTGGGGTGGATTTTGGGGCGGATTCCGGGGATTTCGGGGGTAGGTTTTGGGGTGGATTTTGGGGTTTTGGGGGTGGATTTTGGGGCGGATCCCGGGGATTTCGGGGTGGGTTTCGGGGTGTATTTTGGGGCGGATCCCGGGGGTTTCGGGGTGGGTTTCGGGGTGTATTTTGGGGCGGATCCCGGCGGTTTCGAGGTGTATTTTGGGGCGGATCCCGGGGATTTTGGGGTGGGTTTCGGGGTGTATTTTGGGGCGGATTCCGGGGGTTTCGGGGTGGGTTTCGGGGTGGATTTTGGGGCGGATCCCGGCGGTTTCGGGGTGTATTTTGGGGCGGATCCCGGCGGTTTCGGGGTGGGTTTCGGGGTGTATTTTGGGGCGGATCCCGGGGATTTCGGGGTGGGTTTCGGGTGTATTTTGGGGCGGATCCCGGTGGTTTCGGGGTGGGTTTCGGGGTGCATTTTGGGGCGGATCCCGGCGGTTTCGGGGTGGGTTTCGGGGTGTATTTTGGGGCGGATCCCGGGGTTTCGGGGTGGGTTTCGGGGTGGATTTTGGGGCGGATCCCGGGGATTTCGGGGTGGGTTTCGGGGTGTATTTTGGGGCGGATCCCGGGGGTTTCGGGGTGGGTTTCGGGGTGTATTTTGGGGCGGATCCCGGCGGTTTCGGGGGTGGGTTTCGGGGTGTATTTTGGGGCGGATCCCGGGGATTTTTGGGGTGTATTTTGGGGCGGATCCCGGCGGTTTCGGAGTGGGTTTCGGGGTGGATTTTGGGGCGGATCCCGGCGGTTTCGGGGTGTATTTTGGGGCGGATCCCGGCGGTTTCGGGATGGGTTTCGGGGTGTATTTTGGGGCGGATCCCGGGGTTTCGGGGTGGGTTTCGGGGTGTATTTTGGGGCGGATCCCGGCGGTTTCGGGGTGTATTTTGGGGCGGATCCCGGCGGTTTCGGGAGTGGGTTTCGGGGTGTATTTTGGGGCGGATCCCGGCGGTTTCGGGGTGGGTTTCGGGGTGGATTTTGGGGCGGATCCCGGCGGTTTCGGGGTGTATTTTGGGGCGGATTCCGGGGGTTTCGGGGGTGGGTTTCGGGGTGTCTTTTGGGGCGGATCCCGGCGGTTTCGGGGTGTCTTTTGGGGCGGATCCCGGCGGTTTCGGGGTGTATTTTGGGGCGGATCCCGGCGGTTTCGGCGCTCACCGATGACCCCCCCGAAGCCGTCGCGCTGCAGGGGGGGGCGGCCCAGGCCCTGCAGCCCCCGTCGGAGCAGAGCGGCCGCCCGGGCCCGGAGCAGGAAGGGCCCCGGGATTGGGGGGATTTGGGGGGATTTGGGGGGTTTAGGGGTTTGGGATATGGGTGGGATTTTGGGGTGGATTTTGGGGATGTTGGGGTTTTGGGTGGGATTTTGGGGTGGGATTTAGGGGATTTTGGGGTGGATTTGGGGGTTTAGGGGTGGATTTTGGGGTGGATTCTGGGGATTTGGGGGTTTTGGGGAGGGATTTTGGGATGGATTTCGGGGATTTGGGTGGGATTTTGGTGTGGATTTCGGGTATTTGGGGGTTTTGCAGAGGGATTTTGGGGTGGATTTTGGGGATTTGGGGATTTTGGGTGGGATTTTGGGGTGGGATTTGGGGATTTTGGGGGTGGATTTTGGGGTTTTGGGTGGGATTTTGGGGAGGGATTTTGGGGATTTTGGGGTGGATTTTGGGGTTTGGGGGTGGATTTTGGGGTGGGATTTAGGGGATTTTGGGGTAGATTTTGGGGTTTGGGGGTGGATTTTGGGGTGGATTTTGGGGTGGATTTTGGGTTTTTGGGGGTGTATTTTGGGGCGGATTTGAGGGTTTTGGGGTGTATTTTGGGGCGGATTCCGGGGGTTTCGGGGTGGGTTTCGGGGTGTATTTTGGGGCAGATTCCGGGGCTTTTGGGGTGTATTTTGGGGCAGATCCCGGGGGTTTCGGGGTGGGTTTCGGGGTGTATTTTGGGGCGGATTTGAGGGTTTCGGGGTGGGTTTCGGGGTGTATTTTGGGGCGGATCCCGGGGGTTTCGGGGTGGGTTTTCGGGGTGGATTTGGGGCGGATCCCGGGGGTTTCGGGGGTGGGTTTTGGGGTGTATTTTGGGGCGGATCCCGGCGGTTTCGGGGTGTATTTTGGGGCGGATCCCGGCGGTTTCGGCGCTCACCGATGACCCCCCCGAAGCCGTCGCGCTGCAGGGGGGGGGCGGCCCAGGCCCTGCAGCCCCCCGTCGGAGCAGAGCGGCCGCCCGGGCCCGGAGCAGGAAGGGCCCCGGGATTGGGGGGATTTGGGGGGATTTGGGGGGTTTGGGGGTTTTGGGGGGGATTTGGGGGTTTGGGATTTGGGATATGGGTGGGATTTTGGGGTGGATTTTGGGGATTTGGGGGTTTTGGGGAGGGATTTTGGGGTGGATTTTGGGGATGTTGGGGTTTTGGGTGGGATTTTGGGGTGGGATTTAGGAGATTTTGGGGTGGATTTCGGGGTTTGGGGGTGAATTTTGGGGTGGATTTCGGGATTTTCGGGTTTTGGGGAGGGATTTTGGGGTGGATTTTGGGTGGATTCTGGGGATTTTGGGTTTTGGGGAGGGATTTTGGGGTGGATTTCGGGATTTGGGTGGGATTTTGGTGTGGATTTGGGGATTTGGGGGTTTTGCAGAGGGGTTTTGGGGGTGATTTGGGGGATTTGGGGATTTTGGGTGGGATTTTGGGTGGATTTGGGGGATTTGGGGGTTTTGGGTGGGATTTTGGTGCGGATTTCGGGGATTTTGGGGTGGATTTTGGGGTTTTGGGGTGTATTTTGGGGCGGATTCCGGGGATTTCGGGGGTGGGTTTTGGGGTGGATTTTGGGGATTTGGGTGGGATTTAGGGGTGGATTTAGGGATTTTTGGTGGGGGGTTTGGGGTGGATTTGGGGGAATTTTGGGGTTTTGGGTGGGATTTTGGGGTGGATTTCGGGGTTTTGGGTGTGGATTTGGGGGGTTTGGGGAGGGATTTTGGGGTGGATTTCGGGGATTTTGGGGTTTTGGGTGGGATTTTGGGGTGGATTTGGGGAATTTCGGGATTTTGGGGTGTATTTTGGGCGGATCCCGGTCCCGGCGGTTTCGGGGTGGGTTTCTGGGTGTATTTTGGGGCGGATCCCGGCGGTTTCGGGGTGGGTTTCGGGGTGTATTTTGGGGCGGATCCCGGCGGTTTCGGCGCTCACCGATGACCCCCCCGAAGCCGTCGCGCTGCAGGGGGGGGCGGCCCAGGCCCTGCAGCCCCCGTCGGAGCAGAGCGGCCGCCCGGGCCCGGAGCAGGAAGGGCCCCGGGATTGGGGGGGTTTGGGGGGATTTGGGGGGTTTAGGGGTTTTGGGGGGGATTTGGGGGATTTGGGGGTTTTGGGGAGGGATTTTGGGGGTGGATTTGGGGATTTGGGGGTTTTGGGGTGGGATTTTGGGATGGATTTCGGGGATTTGGGGGTTTTGCAGAGGGATTTTGGGGGTGATTTGGGGGATTTGGGGATTTTGGGTGGGATTTTGGGGTGGGATTTGGGGATTTTGGGGGTGGGTTTGGGGGTTTTGGGGTGGATTTTGGGGTGGATTCTGGGGATTTGGGGTTTTGGGTGGGATTTTGGGGTGGGATTTAGGGGATTTTGGGGTGGATTTTGGGGTGATTCTGGGATTTGGGGGTTTTGGGAGGGATTTTGGGATGGATTTCGGGGTTTTGGGTGGGATTTGGGGGGGATTTGGGGGAATTTCGGGTTTTGGGTGGGATTTTGGGGTGGATTTGGGGGTTTTGGGTGTGGATTTGGGGGTTTTGGGGAGGGATTTTGGGGCGGATTTCGGGGATTTTGGGGTTTTGGGTGGGATTTTGGGGATTTGGGGGTGGATTTCGGGGTTTTGGGTGGGATTTGGGGGGTTTTTGGGTGGGATCTTGAGGGTGTATTTTGGGCGGATCCCAGGGGTTTCGGGGTGGATTTTGGGGTGGATTTTGGGGCGGATTCCGTGGGTTTCGGGGTGTATTTTGGGGCGGATCCCGGGGGTTTCGGGGTGTATTTTGGGGCGGATTCCGGGGGTTTTGGGGTGTATTTTGGGGCGGATCCCGGCGGTTTCAGGGTGTATTTTGGGGCGGATTCCGGGGGTTTCGGGGTGGGTTTCGGGGTGTATTTTGGGGCGGATCCCGGCGGTTTCGGGTGGGTTTCGGGGTGGATTTTGGGGCGGATCCCGGCGGTTTCGGGGTGGGTTTCGGGGTGTATTTTGGGGCGGATCCCGGCGGTTTCGGCGCTCACCGATGACCCCCCCGAAGCCGTCGCGCTGCAGGGGGGGGCGGCCCAGGCCCTGCAGCCCCCGTCGGAGCAGAGCGGCCGCCCGGGCCCGGAGCAGGAAGGGCCCCGGGATTGGGGGGATTTGGGGGGATTTGGGGGATTTGGGGGTTTTGGGGGGGATTTGGGGGATTTAGACGTTTTGGGGTGGATTTCGGGGTTTTGGGTGGGATTTGGGGTGGGATTTGGGGCTTTTGGGGTGGGATTTTGGGGTGGATTTAGGGGATTTGGGTGGGATTTAGGGGTGGATTTGGGGGATTTGGGGGTTTGGGGATTTGGGATATGGGTGGGATTTGGGGGTGGATTTGGGGATTTGGGGGTGGATTTGGGGTGGTTTTGGGTGGGATTTGGGGGATTTGGGGTGGATTTAGGGGATTTAGAGGTTTTGGGGTGGATTTCGGGGTGGATTTAGGCGATTTCGTGTGTGATTTGGGGATTTTGGGGTGGGATTTAGGGGGTTTTGGGTTTGGATTTAGGGGGTTTGGAGGTTTTTGGGTGGGATTTTGGGGTGGATTTGAGGGTTTTGGGTGGGATTTTGGGGTGGATTTGGGGGTTTTGGGTGTGGATTTGGGGGTTTTGGGGTGGATTTTGGGGTGGATTTCAGGGATTTGGGGGATTTAGGGGTGGATTTGGGGGATGTTGGGGTTTTGGGTGGATTTTGGGGTGGATTTTGGGGCGGATTGCGGGGCTTTCGGGGTGGGTTTCGGGGTGTATTTTGGGGCGGATCCCGGGGGTTTCGGGGTGGGTTTCGGGGTGTATTTTGGGGCGGATCCCGGGGTTTCGGGGTGGGTTTCGGGGTGTATTTTGGGGCGGATTCCGGGGATTTCGGGGTGTATTTTGGGGCGGATCCCGGCGGTTTCGGGGTGGGTTTCGGGGTGTATTTTGGGGCGGATCCCGGCGGTTTCGGGGTGGGTTTCGGGGTGGATTTTGGGGTGGATTCCGGGGGTTTCGGGGTGGGTTTCGGGGTGTATTTTGGGGCGGATCCCGGCGGTCTCGGGGTGTATTTTGGGGCGGATCCCGGCGGTTTCGGGGTGGGTTTCGGGGTGTATTTTGGGGCGGATCCCGGGGGTTTCGGGGTGGGTTTCGGGGTGTATTTTGGGGCGGATCCCGGCGGTTTCGGGGTGGGTTTTGGGGTGTATTTTGGGGCGGATCCCGGGGGTTTCGGGGTGTATTTTGGGGCGGATCCCGGCGGTTTCGGGGTGGGTTTCGGGGTGGATTTTGGGGCGGATCCCGGCGGTTTCGGGGTGTATTTTGGGGCGGATCCCGGCGGTTTCGGCGCTCACCGATGACCCCCCCGAAGCCGTCGCGCTGCAGGGGGGGGCGGCCCAGGCCCTGCAGCCCCCGTCGGAGCAGAGCGGCCGCCCGGGCCCGGAGCTCCGGCTGTTCCGGCAGCGCCCGGAGCAGGAAGGGCCCCGTGAGGGCGCCCAGGGCCCGGGCGGCCCCCGGGTCGCACAGGAGACACCCCCGGGCGGGTGACGCCAACAGCGTCACCGGCAACAGCGTCACCGGCGACAGCCGCACCGGCAATAGCGGCACCGGCGACAGTGTCACCACCAACAACGGCACCAGCAACAGCCGCACCGGCAACAGCGGCACCGGCAACAGCCGCCCTGGCGACAATGGCACTGCTAACAGCATCACCAGCAACAGCCGCACCGGCAACTGGCGCGCTGGCAACAACAGCAGTGCTAACAGCATCACCGGTAACAGCGTCACTGGCAACAGCCGCACCGGCAACAACAGCACTGCTAACAGAGTCACCGGTAACAGCATCACCGGCAACAGCCGCGCTGGCAACAACAACATCACTAACAGTGTCACCAGCAACAGCGTCATCGGCAACAGTGTCACCAGTGACGGCCACGCTGGCAACAGCTGCACCAGCAACAATGGTATCGCTAACAGCATCATCGGCAACAGCATGACTGGCAACAGTGTCACCGGCGACAGCCGCGCTGGCAACAACAGCAGGGCTAACAGCATCACCAGCAACAGTGTCACCGGCAACAGCCGCACCAGCAACAACGGCAGTGCTAACAGTGTCACTGGCAACAGGTGCACGGGCAACAGTCGCACCAGCCACAGTGGCAACAGTGGTATCATCAACAGTGTCACCGACAACAGCGTCACCGGCATCACCCGCCCACCCACCCACCCAGGGCCATCCCCCTGTTCCTATGGAGCACGGTGCCGCTAAGCCACGCCCTCTAGGAAATCCCCTGTGACGTCACCAGCGGCCAGGCCACACCCCCAGGGAATCCTCTGTGACGTCACACACGCAGGACACGCCTCCACGCCCTCCCTCCCATATAGACTGCAGGGAATGACGCTGCTGGGACACGCCCCCCCCAGCTAAGCCACGCCCCCCAGCGGGGAATCCCCTGTGATGTCACAGGCCTCCAGGCCACGCCCTCCCGGTGATTCCTTTGTGACGTCACAAGACCGTCCCCCCCTCCCCCATGGGGAATGCTATCTCTAGGCCACGCCCCCTCCGCAAAGCCCCGCCCCGCCAGGGAATCCGCACTGACGTCACCACCTCCCAGGCCACGCCCCCCCCCCCCCACCGGAGCCTCTTCCAGGCTAATGGGCCGGGGTGGCCCCGCCCTCGCAGCCGGCCACGCCCCCTGCCTCCCCGGGCTCCGCCCCCTGGGTGTCTCTGGCCCCGCCCCCCGCCCCTCGGCCCCGCCCCCTTGCTGCACCAGCAAAGGGGTCGATTTGCATAAACACTCCCATTGGTCGCGTCACAGAGCACCTCCGTGACCCGGCCAATGATCTTTGGGAGCGGCCACGCCCCCTCCCTGGCTCCGCCCATTGTTTTGACTCCCCCGGGACGTGTCCTCCTCCCATAGGGGGCGGGTCCTTCCTTAGGGGGCGGCTCCTCCCCTTACTGGGCGTGTCCTCCCGCCCCACGACGGGCGTGTCCTCCCATAGGGGGCGTGTCCTTCTCTTATAGGGGGCGGCTCCTCCCATAGGAGGCGGCTCCTCCCATAGGGGGCGGCTCCTCCCATAGGGGGCGGCTCCTCCCATAGGAGGTGGCTCCTCCCATAAGAGGCGGCTCCTCCCACAGGGGGCGGCTCCTCCCATTGGAGGCGGCTCCTCCCATAGGGGGCGGCTCCTCCCACAGGGGGCGGCTCCTCCCATAGGGGGTGGCTCCTCCCACAGGGGGCGGCTCCTCCCATAGGGGGCGGCTCCTCCCACAGGGGGCGGCTCCTCCCATAGGGGGCGGCTCCTCCCACAGGGGGCGGCTCCTCCCCTTGGGGGTGGCTCCTCCCATAGGGGGTGGCTCCTCCCATAGGGGGCGGCTCCTCCCATAGGGGGTGGCTCCTCCCATAGGGGGCGGCTCCTCCCCTTGGGGGTGGCTCCTCCCATAGGGGGTGGCTCCTCCCATAGGGGGCGGCTCCTCCCATAGGGGGCGGCTCCTCCCATAAGCGGCAGCTCCTCCCATTGGAGGCGGCTCCTCCCATAGGGGGCGGCTCCTCCCATAGGGGGCGGCTCCTCCCATAGGGGGTGGCTCCTCCCATAGGAGGCGGCTCCTCCCACAGGGGGCGGCTCCTCCCATAGGGGGTGGCTCCTCCCATAGGAGGCGGCTCCTCCCATAGGGGGCGGCTCCTCCCACAGGGGGCGGCTCCTCCCCTCGTTGTGCGGAGCCTCCCTCCCCTTAGGGGGCGTGTCCTCCCTCCCCTCAGTGGGCGGAGCCTCCCGCGCGCGCGCAGCTCCCTCCTCCCGTCCCCGCCGCGGGTTCGAGCCCCGCGGCCGCGACATGCGGCAGCCGCCGCCGCCGGTGCCACCATCGTCCCCATTGTCACCATTGTCGCCATGGGGTGGCACGCGGAGCGCGACAAGGTGGTGATCAACGTGGGCGGCGTCCGCCACGAGACCTACCGGGGGACCCTGCAGACGCTCCCGGGGACGCGGCTGGCGGCGCTGGCCGAGCCCGGCGCCTCCTCCCGCTTCCACTACGACGCGGCCACCGGCGAGTTCTTCTTCGACCGGCACCCGGCCGTGTTCGCCTACGTGCTCAACTACTACCGCACCGGGAAGCTGCACTGCCCCGCCGACGTGTGCGGGCCCCTTTTTGAGGAGGAATTGGCGTTTTGGGGCATCGACGAGACCGACGTGGAGGCGTGTTGTTGGATGAACTACCGGCAGCACCGGGACGCCGAGGAGGCCCTGGACAGCTTCGAGGGGGCGGACGCGGCCGGT
>NW_028290285.1:0-34596 GCF_059628265.1 Tinamus guttatus | reverse complement strand
GGAGAGAAAGGGAGAAAGAGCGACCGAGAGCGAGTGACAAAGAGAGAGAGAGAGAGAGAAAGACTGAGAAAGGGAGAGAAAGGGAGAAAGAGCGACCGAGAGCGAGTGACAGAGAGAGAGAGAGAGAAAGACTGAGAAAGGGAGAGAAAGGGAGAAAGAGCGACCGAGAGCGAGTGACAGAGAGAGAGAGAGAGAGATAAAGACTGAGAAAGTTAGAGAAAGAGAGAAAGAGCGACCGAGAGCAAGTGAGAAAAAGAAAGAGAGAGAGAAAGACTGAGAAAGGGAGAAAAGGGGAGAAAGAGCGACCGAGAGCGAGTGAGAAAGAGAAAGAGAGAGAGAGAAAGACTGAGAAAGGGAGAAAAAGGGAGAAAGTGCGACCGAGAGCGAGTGACAAAGAGAGAGAGAGAGAGAGAAAGACTGAGAAAGGGAGAAAAGGGGAGAAAGAGCGACCGAGAGCGAGTGAGAAAAGGACAGAGAGAGAGAAAGACTGAGAAATGGAGAAAAGGGGAGAAAGAGCGACCGAGAGCGAGTGAGAAAAGGACAGAGAGAGAGAAAGACTGAGAAAGGGAGAAAGGGGGAGAAAGAGCGACCGAGAGCGAGTGAGAAAAGGACAGAGAGAGAGAAAGACTGAGAAAGGGAGAAAGGGGGAGAAAGAGCGACCGAGAGCGAGTGAGAAAGAGAAGGAGAGAGAGCGAAAGACTGAGAAAGGGAGAAAAGGGGAGAAAGAGCGACCGAGAGCGAGTGACAAAGAGAGAAAGAGAGAGAGAAAGACTGAGAAAGGGAGAAAAGGGGAGAAAGAGCGACCGAGAGCGAGTGACAAAGAGAGAAAGAGAGAGAGAAAGACTGAGAAAGGGAGAGAAAGGGAGAAAGAGCGACCGAGAGCGAGTGACAAAGAGAGAGAGAGAGAGAGAAAGACTGAGAAAGGGAGAGAAAGGGAGAAAGAGCGACCGAGAGCGAGTGACAGAGAGAGAGAGAGAGAGAAAGACTGAGAAAGGGAGAGAAAGGGAGAAAGAGCGACCGAGAGCGAGTGAGAAAAAGAAAGAGAGAGAGAAAGACTGAGAAAGGGAGAAAAGGGGAGAAAGAGCGACCGAGAGCAAGTGAGAAAAGGACAGAGAGAGAGAAAGACTGAGAAAGGGAGAAAAGGGGAGAAAGAGCGACCGAGAGAGAGTGAGAAAGAGAAAGAGAGAGAGAGAAAGACTGAGAAAGGGAGAAAAAGGGAGAAAGTGCGACCGAGAGCGAGTGAGAAAAAGAAAGAGAGAGAGAAAGACTGAGAAAGGGAGAAAAGGGGAGAAAGAGCGACCGAGAGCGAGTGAGAAAAGGACAGAGAGAGAGAAAGACTGAGAAAGGGAGAAAAGGGGAGAAAGAGCGACCGAGAGCGAGTGAGAAAAGGACAGAGAGAGAGAAAGACTGAGAAAGGGAGAAAGGGGGAGAAAGAGCGACCGAGAGCGAGTGAGAAAAGGACAGAGAGAGAGAAAGACTGAGAAAGTGAGAAAGGGGGAGAAAGAGCGACCGAGAGCGAGTGAGAAAGAGAAGGAGAGAGAGCGAAAGACTGAGAAAGGGAGAAAAGGGGAGAAAGAGCGACCGAGAGCGAGTGACAAAGAGAGAAAGAGAGAGAGAAATACTGAGAAAGGGAGAAAAGGGGAGAAAGAGCGACCGAGAGCGAGTGAGAAAGAGAAAGAGAGAGAAAGACTGAGAAAGGGAGAAAAGGGGAGAAAGAGCGACCGAGAGCGAGTGAGAAAGAGAAAGAGAGAGAGAGAAAGACTGAGAAAGGGAGAGAAAGGGAGAAAGAGCGACCGAGAGCGAGTGACAAAGAGAGAGAGAGAGAGAGTAAGACTGAGAAAGGGAGAGAAAGGGAGAAAGAGCGACCGAGAGCGAGTGACAAAGAGAGAGAGAGAGAAAGACTGAGAAAGGGAGAAAAGGGGAGAAAGAGCGACCGAGAGCGAGTGAGAAAAGGACAGAGAGAGAGAAAGACTGAGAAAGGGAGAAAAGGGGAGAAAGAGCGACCGAGAGCGAGTGACAAAGAGAGAAAGAGAGAGAGAAAGACTGAGAAAGGGAGAAAAGGGGAGAAAGAGCGACCGAGAGCGAGTGACAAAGAGAGAAAGAGAGAGAGAAAGACTGAGAAAAGGAGAGAAAGGGAGAAAGAGCGACCGAGAGCGAGTGACAAAGAGAGAGAGAGAGAGAGAAAGACTGAGAAAGGGAGAGAAAGGGAGAAAGAGCGACCGAGAGCGAGTGACAGAGAGAGAGAGAGAGAAAGACTGAGAAAGGGAGAGAAAGGGAGAAAGAGCGACCGAGAGCGAGTGACAGAGAGAGAGAGAGAGAAAGACTGAGAAAGGGAGAGAAAGGGAGAAAGAGCGACCGAGAGCGAGTGACAGAGAGAGAGAGAGAGAGATAAAGACTGAGAAAGTTAGAGAAAGAGAGAAAGAGCGACCGAGAGCAAGTGTGAAAAAGAAAGAGAGAGAGAAAGACTGAGAAAGGGAGAAAAGGGGAGAAAGAGCGACCGAGAGCGAGTGAGAAAGAGAAAGAGAGAGAGAGAAAGACTGAGAAAGGGAGAAAAAGGGAGAAAGTGCGACCGAGAGCGAGTGACAAAGAGAAAGAGAGAGAGAGAAAGACTGAGAAAGGGAGAAAAAGGGAGAAAGTGCGACCGAGAGCGAGTGACAAAGAGAGAGAGAGAGAGAGAAAGACTGAGAAAGGGAGAAAAGGGGAGAAAGAGCGACCGAGAGCGAGTGAGAAAAGGACAGAGAGAGAGAAAGACTGAGAAATGGAGAAAAGGGGAGAAAGAGCGACCGAGAGCGAGTGAGAAAAGGACAGAGAGAGAGAAAGACTGAGAAAGGGAGAAAGGGGGAGAAAGAGCGACCGAGAGCGAGTGAGAAAAGGACAGAGAGAGAGAAAGACTGAGAAAGGGAGATAAGGGGAGAAAGAGCGACCGAGAGCGAGTGAGAAAGAGAAGGAGAGAGAGCGAAAGACTGAGAAAGGGAGAAAAGGAGAGAAAGAGCGACCGAGAGCGAGTGAGAAAGAGAAGGAGAGAGAGCGAAAGACTGAGAAAGGGAGAAAAGGGGAGAAAGAGTGACCGAGAGCGAGTGAGAAAAGGACAGAGAGAGAGAAAGACTGAGAAAGGGAGAAAAGGGGAGAAAGAGCGACCGAGAGCGAGTGACAAAGAGAGAGAAAGACTGAGAAAGTTAGAGAAATAGAGAAAGAGCGACAGAGAGTGAGAAAGAGAGAGAGAGAGCGAGAAAGACTGAGAAAGGGAGAAAAGGGGAGAAAGAGCGACCGAGAGCGAGTGAGAAAGAGAGAGAGAGAGAGAGAGAAAAACTGAGAAAGGGAGAGAAAGGGAGAAAGAGCGACCGAGAGCGAGTGACAAAGAGAGAGAAAGACTGAGAAAGTTAGAGAAAGAGAGAAAGAGCGACAGAGAGCGAGTGAGAAAGAGAAGGAGAGAGAGCGAAAGACTGAGAAAGGGAGAAAAGGGGAGAAAGAGCGACCGAGAGCGAGTGAGAAAAGGACAGAGAGAGAGAAAGACTGAGAAAGGGAGAAAAGGGGAGAAAGAGCGACCGAGAGCGAGTGAGAAAGAGAAGGAGAGAGAGCGAAAGACTGAGAAAGGGAGAAAAGGAGAGAAAGAGCGACCGAGAGCGAGTGAGAAAGAGAAGGAGAGAGAGCGAAAGACTGAGAAAGGGAGAAAAGAGGAGAAAGAGCGACCGAGAGCTAGTGAGAAAGAGAAAGAGAGAGAAAGACTGAGAAAGGGAGAAAAGGGGAGAAAGAGCGACCGAGAGCGAGTGAGAAAAGGACAGAGAGAGAGAAAGACTGAGAAAGGGAGAAAAGGGGAGAAAGAGCGACCGAGAGCGAGTGACAAAGAGAGAGAAAGACTGAGAAAGTTAGAGAAAGAGAGAAAGAGCGACAGAGAGCGAGTGAGAAAGAGAAGGAGAGAGAGCGAAAGACTGAGAAAGGGAGAAAAGGGGAGAAAGAGCGACCGAGAGCGAGTGAGAAAGAGAAAGAGAGAGAAATACTGAGAAAGGGAGAAAAGGGGAGAAAGAGCGACCGAGAGCGAGTGACAAAGAGAGAAAGAGAGAGAGAAAGACTGAGAAAAGGAGAGAAAGGGAGAAAGAGCGACCGAGAGCGAGTGACAAAGAGAGAGAGAGAGAGAGAAAGACTGAGAAAGGGAGAGAAAGGGAGAAAGAGCGACCGAGAGCGAGTGACAGAGAGAGAGAGAGAGAAAGACTGAGAAAGGGAGAGAAAGGGAGAAAGAGCGACCGAGAGCAAGTGAGAAAAAGAAAGAGAGAGAGAAAGACTGAGAAAGGGAGAAAAGGGGAGAAAGAGCGACCGAGAGCGAGTGAGAAAGAGAAAGAGAGAGAGAGAAAGACTGAGAAAGGGAGAAAAAGGGAGAAAGTGCGACCGAGAGCGAGTGACAAAGAGAGAGAGAGAGAGAGAAAGACTGAGAAAGGGAGAAAAGGGGAGAAAGAGCGACCGAGAGCGAGTGAGAAAAGGACAGAGAGAGAGAAAGACTGAGAAAGGGAGAAAAGGGGAGAAAGAGCGACCGAGAGCGAGTGACAAAGAGAGAGAAAGACTGAGAAAGTTAGAGAAAGAGAGAAAGAGCGACAGAGAGCGAGTGAGAAAGAGAAGGAGAGAGAGCGAAAGACTGAGAAAGGGAGAAAAGGGGAGAAAGAGCGACCGAGAGCAAGTGAGAAAAGGACAGAGAGAGAGAAAGACTGAGAAAGGGAGAAAAGGGGAGAAAGAGCGACCGAGAGCGAGTGAGAAAGAGAAGGAGAGAGAGCGAAAGACTGAGAAAGGGAGAAAAGGGGAGAAAGAGCGACCGAGAGCGAGTGAGAAAGAGAAGGAGAGAAAGCGAAAGACTGAGAAAGGGAGAAAAGAGGAGAAAGAGCGACCGAGAGCTAGTGAGAAAGAGAAAGAGAGAGAAAGACTGAGAAAGGGAGAAAAGGGGAGAAAGAGCGACCGAGAGCGAGTGAGAAAAGGACAGAGAGAGAGAAAGACTGAGAAAGGGAGAAAAGGGGAGAAAGAGCGACCGAGAGCGAGTGAGAAAAGGACAGAGAGAGAGAAAGACTGAGAAAGGGAGAAAAGGGGAGAAAGAGCGACCGAGAGCGAGTGACAAAGAGAGAAAGAGAGAGAGAAAGACTGAGAAAGGGAGAAAAGGGGAGAAAGAGCGACCGAGAGCGAGTGACAAAGAGAGAAAGAGAGAGAGAAAGACTGAGAAAAGGAGAGAAAGGGAGAAAGAGCGACCGAGAGCGAGTGACAAAGAGAGAGAGAGAGAGAGAAAGACTGAGAAAGGGAGAGAAAGGGAGAAAGAGCGACCGAGAGCGAGTGACAGAGAGAGAGAGAGAGAAAGACTGAGAAAGGGAGAGAAAGGGAGAAAGAGCGACCGAGAGCGAGTGACAGAGAGAGAGAGAGAGAGATAAAGACTGAGAAAGTTAGAGAAAGAGAGAAAGAGCGACCGAGAGCAAGTGAGAAAAAGAAAGAGAGAGAGAAAGACTGAGAAAGGGCGAAAAGGGGAGAAAGAGCGACCGAGAGCGAGTGAGAAAGAGAAAGAGAGAGAGAGAAAGACTGAGAAAGGGAGAAAAAGGGAGAAAGTGCGACCGAGAGCGAGTGACAAAGAGAGAGAGAGAGAGAGAAAGACTGAGAAAGGGAGAAAAGGGGAGAAAGAGCGACCGAGAGCGAGTGAGAAAAGGACAGAGAGAGAGAAAGACTGAGAAATGGAGAAAAGGGGAGAAAGAGCGACCGAGAGCGAGTGAGAAAAGGACAGAGAGAGAGAAAGACTGAGAAAGGGAGAAAGGGGGAGAAAGAGCGACCGAGAGCGAGTGAGAAAAGGACAGAGAGAGAGAAAGACTGAGAAAGGGAGAAAGGGGGAGAAAGAGCGACCGAGAGCGAGTGAGAAAGAGAAGGAGAGAGAGCGAAAGACTGAGAAAGGGAGAAAAGGGGAGAAAGAGCGACCGAGAGCGAGTGACAAAGAGAGAAAGAGAGAGAGAAAGACTGAGAAAGGGAGAAAAGGGGAGAAAGAGCGACCGAGAGCGAGTGACAAAGAGAGAAAGAGAGAGAGAAAGACTGAGAAAGGGAGAGAAAGGGAGAAAGAGCGACCGAGAGCGAGTGACAAAGAGAGAGAGAGAGAGAGAAAGACTGACAAAGGGAGAGAAAGGGAGAAAGAGCGACCGAGAGCGAGTGACAGAGAGAGAGAGAGAGAGAAAGACTGAGAAAGGGAGAGAAAGGGAGAAAGAGCGACCGAGAGCGAGTGAGAAAAAGAAAGAGAGAGAGAAAGACTGAGAAAGGGAGAAAAGGGGAGAAAGAGCGACCGAGAGCAAGTGAGAAAAGGACAGAGAGAGAGAAAGACTGAGAAAGGGAGAAAAGGGGAGAAAGAGCGACCGAGAGAGAGTGAGAAAGAGAGAGAGAGAAAGACTGAGAAAGGGAGAAAAAGGGAGAAAGTGCGACCGAGAGCGAGTGAGAAAAAGAAAGAGAGAGAGAAAGACTGAGAAAGGGAGAAAAGGGGAGAAAGAGCGACCGAGAGAGAGTGAGAAAGAGAAAGAGAGAGAGAGAAAGACTGAGAAAGGGAGAAAAGGGGAGAAAGAGCGACCGAGAGCGAGTGAGAAAAGGACAGAGAGAGAGAAAGACTGAGAAAGGGAGAAAGGGGGAGAAAGAGCGACCGAGAGCGAGTGAGAAAAGGACAGAGAGAGAGAAAGACTGAGAAAGTGAGAAAGGGGGAGAAAGAGCGACCGAGAGCGAGTGAGAAAGAGAAGGAGAGAGAGCGAAAGACTGAGAAAGGGAGAAAAGGGGAGAAAGAGCGACCGAGAGCGAGTGACAAAGAGAGAAAGAGAGAGAGAAAGACTGAGAAAGGGAGAAAAGGGGAGAAAGAGCGACCGAGAGCGAGTGAGAAAGAGAAAGAGAGAGAAAGACTGAGAAAGGGAGAAAAGGGGAGAAAGAGCGACCGAGAGCGAGTGAGAAAGAGAAAGAGAGAGAGAGAAAGACTGAGAAAGGGAGAGAAAGGGAGAAAGAGCGACCGAGAGCGAGTGACAAAGAGAGAGAGAGAGAGAGTAAGACTGAGAAAGGGAGAGAAAGGGAGAAAGAGCGACCGAGAGCGAGTGACAAAGAGAGAGAGAGAGAAAGACTGAGAAAGGGAGAAAAGGGGAGAAAGAGCGACCGAGAGCGAGTGAGAAAAGGACAGAGAGAGAGAAAGACTGAGAAAGGGAGAAAAGGGGAGAAAGAGCGACCGAGAGCGAGTGACAAAGAGAGAAAGAGAGAGAGAAAGACTGAGAAAGGGAGAAAAGGGGAGAAAGAGCGACCGAGAGCGAGTGACAAAGAGAGAAAGAGAGAGAGAAAGACTGAGAAAAGGAGAGAAAGGGAGAAAGAGCGACCGAGAGCGAGTGACAAAGAGAGAGAGAGAGAGAGAAAGACTGAGAAAGGGAGAGAAAGGGAGAAAGAGCGACCGAGAGCGAGTGACAGAGAGAGAGAGAGAGAAAGACTGAGAAAGGGAGAGAAAGGGAGAAAGAGCGACCGAGAGCGAGTGACAGAGAGAGAGAGAGAGAAAGACTGAGAAAGGGAGAGAAAGGGAGAAAGAGCGACCGAGAGCGAGTGACAGAGAGAGAGAGAGAGAGATAAAGACTGAGAAAGTTAGAGAAAGAGAGAAAGAGCGACCGAGAGCAAGTGAGAAAAAGAAAGAGAGAGAGAAAGACTGAGAAAGGGAGAAAAGGGGAGAAAGAGCGACCGAGAGCGAGTGAGAAAGAGAAAGAGAGAGAGAGAAAGACTGAGAAAGGGAGAAAAAGGGAGAAAGTGCGACCGAGAGCGAGTGACAAAGAGAGAGAGAGAGAGAGAAAGACTGAGAAAGGGAGAAAAGGGGAGAAAGAGCGACCGAGAGCGAGTGAGAAAAGGACAGAGAGAGAGAAAGACTGAGAAATGGAGAAAAGGGGAGAAAGAGCGACCGAGAGCGAGTGAGAAAAGGACAGAGAGAGAGAAAGACTGAGAAAGGGAGAAAGGGGGAGAAAGAGCGACCGAGAGCGAGTGAGAAAAGGACAGAGAGAGAGAAAGACTGAGAAAGGGAGAAAGGGGGAGAAAGAGCGACCGAGAGCGAGTGAGAAAGAGAAGGAGAGAGAGCGAAAGACTGAGAAAGGGAGAAAAGGGGAGAAAGAGCGACCGAGAGCGAGTGACAAAGAGAGAAAGAGAGAGAGAAAGACTGAGAAAGGGAGAAAAGGGGAGAAAGAGCGACCGAGAGCGAGTGACAAAGAGAGAAAGAGAGAGAGAAAGACTGAGAAAGGGAGAGAAAGGGAGAAAGAGCGACCGAGAGCGAGTGACAAAGAGAGAGAGAGAGAGAGAAAGACTGACAAAGGGAGAGAAAGGGAGAAAGAGCGACCGAGAGCGAGTGACAGAGAGAGAGAGAGAGAGAAAGACTGAGAAAGGGAGAGAAAGGGAGAAAGAGCGACCGAGAGCGAGTGAGAAAAAGAAAGAGAGAGAGAAAGACTGAGAAAGGGAGAAAAGGGGAGAAAGAGCGACCGAGAGCAAGTGAGAAAAGGACAGAGAGAGAGAAAGACTGAGAAAGGGAGAAAAGGGGAGAAAGAGCGACCGAGAGAGAGTGAGAAAGAGAAAGAGAGAGAGAGAAAGACTGAGAAAGGGAGAAAAAGGGAGAAAGTGCGACCGAGAGCGAGTGAGAAAAAGAAAGAGAGAGAGAAAGACTGAGAAAGGGAGAAAAGGGGAGAAAGAGCGACCGAGAGCGAGTGAGAAAAGGACAGAGAGAGAGAAAGACTGAGAAAGGGAGAAAAGGGGAGAAAGAGCGACCGAGAGCGAGTGAGAAAGAGAAGGAGAGAGAGCGAAAGACTGAGAAAGGGAGAAAAGGGGAGAAAGAGCGACCGAGAGCGAGTGACAAAGAGAGAAAGAGAGAGAGAAAGACTGAGAAAGGGAGAAAAGGGGAGAAAGAGCGACCGAGAGCGAGTGAGAAAGAGAAAGAGAGAGAAAGACTGAGAAAGGGAGAAAAGGGGAGAAAGAGCGACCGAGAGCGAGTGAGAAAGAGAAAGAGAGAGAGAGAAAGACTGAGAAAGTGAGAAAGGGGGAGAAAGAGCGACCGAGAGCGAGTGAGAAAGAGAAGGAGAGAGAGCGAAAGACTGAGAAAGGGAGAAAAGGGGAGAAAGAGCGACCGAGAGCGAGTGACAAAGAGAGAAAGAGAGAGAGAAAGACTGAGAAAGGGAGAAAAGGGGAGAAAGAGCGACCGAGAGCGAGTGAGAAAGAGAAAGAGAGAGAAAGACTGAGAAAGGGAGAAAAGGGGAGAAAGAGCGACCGAGAGCGAGTGAGAAAGAGAAAGAGAGAGAGAGAAAGACTGAGAAAGGGAGAGAAAGGGAGAAAGAGCGACCGAGAGCGAGTGACAAAGAGAGAGAGAGAGAGAGTAAGACTGAGAAAGGGAGAGAAAGGGAGAAAGAGCGACCGAGAGCGAGTGACAAAGAGAGAGAGAGAGAAAGACTGAGAAAGGGAGAAAGGGGGAGAAAGAGCGACCGAGAGCGAGTGAGAAAAGGACAGAGAGAGAGAAAGACTGAGAAAGGGAGAAAAGGGGAGAAAGAGCGACCGAGAGCGAGTGACAAAGAGAGAAAGAGAGAGAGAAAGACTGAGAAAGGGAGAAAAGGGGAGAAAGAGCGACCGAGAGCGAGTGACAAAGAGAGAAAGAGAGAGAGAAAGACTGAGAAAAGGAGAGAAAGGGAGAAAGAGCGACCGAGAGCGAGTGACAAAGAGAGAGAGAGAGAGAGAAAGACTGAGAAAGGGAGAGAAAGGGAGAAAGAGCGACCGAGAGCGAGTGACAGAGAGAGAGAGAGAGAAAGACTGAGAAAGGGAGAGAAAGGGAGAAAGAGCGACCGAGAGCGAGTGACAGAGAGAGAGAGAGAGAAAGACTGAGAAAGGGAGAGAAAGGGAGAAAGAGCGACCGAGAGCGAGTGACAGAGAGAGAGAGAGAGAGATAAAGACTGAGAAAGTTAGAGAAAGAGAGAAAGAGCGACCGAGAGCAAG
Source organism: Tinamus guttatus (assembly GCF_059628265.1). Taxonomy (NCBI): domain Eukaryota; kingdom Metazoa; phylum Chordata; class Aves; order Tinamiformes; family Tinamidae; genus Tinamus; species Tinamus guttatus. The sequence goes on along the minus strand of NW_028290285.1, from coordinate 24,624 downwards.
TGAGAAAAAGAAAGAGAGAGAGAAAGACTGAGAAAGGGAGAAAAGGGGAGAAAGAGCGACCGAGAGCGAGTGAGAAAGAGAAAGAGAGAGAGAGAAAGACTGAGAAAGGGAGAAAAAGGGAGAAAGTGCGACCGAGAGCGAGTGACAAAGAGAGAGAGAGAGAGAGAAAGACTGAGAAAGGGAGAAAAGGGGAGAAAGAGCGACCGAGAGCGAGTGAGAAAAGGACAGAGAGAGAGAAAGACTGAGAAATGGAGAAAAGGGGAGAAAGAGCGACCGAGAGCGAGTGAGAAAAGGACAGAGAGAGAGAAAGACTGAGAAAGGGAGAAAGGGGGAGAAAGAGCGACCGAGAGCGAGTGAGAAAAGGACAGAGAGAGAGAAAGACTGAGAAAGGGAGAAAGGGGGAGAAAGAGCGACCGAGAGCGAGTGAGAAAGAGAAGGAGAGAGAGCGAAAGACTGAGAAAGGGAGAAAAGGGGAGAAAGAGCGACCGAGAGCGAGTGACAAAGAGAGAAAGAGAGAGAGAAAGACTGAGAAAGGGAGAAAAGGGGAGAAAGAGCGACCGAGAGCGAGTGACAAAGAGAGAAAGAGAGAGAGAAAGACTGAGAAAGGGAGAGAAAGGGAGAAAGAGCGACCGAGAGCGAGTGACAAAGAGAGAGAGAGAGAGAGAAAGACTGACAAAGGGAGAGAAAGGGAGAAAGAGCGACCGAGAGCGAGTGACAGAGAGAGAGAGAGAGAGAAAGACTGAGAAAGGGAGAGAAAGGGAGAAAGAGCGACCGAGAGCGAGTGAGAAAAAGAAAGAGAGAGAGAAAGACTGAGAAAGGGAGAAAAGGGGAGAAAGAGCGACCGAGAGCAAGTGAGAAAAGGACAGAGAGAGAGAAAGACTGAGAAAGGGAGAAAAGGGGAGAAAGAGCGACCGAGAGAGAGTGAGAAAGAGAAAGAGAGAGAGAGAAAGACTGAGAAAGGGAGAAAAAGGGAGAAAGTGCGACCGAGAGCGAGTGAGAAAAAGAAAGAGAGAGAGAAAGACTGAGAAAGGGAGAAAAGGGGAGAAAGAGCGACCGAGAGCGAGTGAGAAAAGGACAGAGAGAGAGAAAGACTGAGAAAGGGAGAAAAGGGGAGAAAGAGCGACCGAGAGCGAGTGAGAAAGAGAAGGAGAGAGAGCAAAAGACTGAGAAAGGGAGAAAAGGGGAGAAAGAGCGACCGAGAGCGAGTGACAAAGAGAGAAAGAGAGAGAGAAAGACTGAGAAAGGGAGAAAAGGGGAGAAAGAGCGACCGAGAGCGAGTGAGAAAGAGAAAGAGAGAGAAAGACTGAGAAAGGGAGAAAAGGGGAGAAAGAGCGACCGAGAGCGAGTGAGAAAGAGAAAGAGAGAGAGAGAAAGACTGAGAAAGGGAGAGAAAGGGAGAAAGAGCGACCGAGAGCGAGTGACAAAGAGAGAGAGAGAGAGAGTAAGACTGAGAAAGGGAGAGAAAGGGAGAAAGAGCGACCGAGAGCGAGTGACAAAGAGAGAGAGAGAGAGAGAAAGACTGAGAAAGGGAGAGAAAGGGAGAAAGAGCGACCGAGAGCGAGTGACAAAGAGAGAGAGAGAGAGAAAGACTGAGAAAGGGAGAGAAAGGGAGAAAGAGCGACCGAGAGCGAGTGACAAAGAGAGAGAGAGAGAGAGAAAGACTGAGAAAGTTAGAGAAATAGAGAAAGAGCGACAGAGAGTGAGAAAGAGAGAGAGAGAGCGAGAAAGACTGAGAAAGGGAGAAAAGGGGAGAAAGAGCGACCGAGAGCGAGTGAGAAAGAGAGAGGGAGAGAGAGAGAAAGACTGAGAAAGGGAGAAAAGGGGAGAAAGAGCGACCGAGAGCGAGTGAGAAAGAGAAGGAGAGAGAGCGAAAGACTGAGAAAGGGAGAAAAGGGGAGAAAGAGCGACCGAGAGCGAGTGAGAAAGAGAAAGAGAGAGAAATACTGAGAAAGGGAGAAAAGGGGAGAAAGAGCGACCGAGAGCGAGTGAGAAAGAGAAAGAGAGAGAGAGAAAGACTGAGAAAGGGAGAGAAAGGGAGAAAGAGCGACCGAGAGCGAGTGACAAAGAGAGAGAGAGAGAGAGTAAGACTGAGAAAGGGAGAAAAGGGGAGAAAGAGCGACCGAGAGCGAGTGACAAAGAGAGAGAGAGAGAGAGAAAGACTGACAAAGGGAGAGAAAGGGAGAAAGAGCGACCGAGAGCGAGTGACAAAGAGAGAGAGAGAGAGAAAGACTGAGAAAGGGAGAGAAAGGGAGAAAGAGCGACCGAGAGCGAGTGACAAAGAGAGAGAGAGAGAGAGTAAGACTGAGAAAGGGAGAGAAAGGGAGAAAGAGCGACCGAGAGCGAGTGACAAAGAGAGAGAGAGAGAGAGAAAGACTGACAAAGGGAGAGAAAGGGAGAAAGAGCGACCGAGAGCGAGTGACAAAGAGAGAGAGAGAGAGAAAGACTGAGAAAGGGAGAGAAAGGGAGAAAGAGCGACCGAGAGCGAGTGACAAAGAGCGAGAGAGAGAGAGAAAGACTGAGAAAGTTAGAGAAATAGAGAAAGAGCGACAGAGAGTGAGAAAGAGAGAGAGAGAGCGAGAAAGACTGAGAAAGGGAGAAAAGGGGAGAAAGAGCGACCGAGAGCGAGTGAGAAAGAGAGAGAGAGAGAGAGAGAAACTGAGAAAGGGAGAGAAAGGGAGAAAGAGCGACCGAGAGCGAGTGACAAAGAGAGAGAAAGACTGAGAAAGTTAGAGAAAGAGAGAAAGAGCGACAGAGAGCGAGTGAGAAAGAGAAGGAGAGAGAGCGAAAGACTGAGAAAGGGAGAAAAGGGGAGAAAGAGCGACCGAGAGCGAGTGAGAAAGAGAAGGAGAGAGAGCGAAAGACTGAGAAAGGGAGAAAAGGGGAGAAAGAGCGACCGAGAGCGAGTGAGAAAGAGAAAGAGAGAGAAAGACTGAGAAAGGGAGAGAAAGGGAGAAAGAGCGACCGAGAGCGAGTGACAAAGAGAGAGAGAGAGAGAGAAAGACTGAGAAAGGGAGAAAAAGGGAGAAAGAGCGACCGAGAGCGAGTGACAAAGAGAGAGAGAGAGAGAGAAAGACTGAGAAAGGGAGAAAAAGGGAGAAAGAGCGACCGAGAGCGAGTGACAAAGAGAGAAAGAGAGAGAGAAAGACTGAGAAAGGGAGAGAAAGGGAGAAAGAGCGACCGAGAGCGAGTGACAAAGAGAGAGAAAGACTGAGAAAGTTAGAGAAAGAGAGAAAGAGCGACAGAGAGCGAGTGAGAAAGAGAAGGAGAGAGAGCGAAAGACTGAGAAAGGGAGAAAAGGGGAGAAAGAGCGACCGAGAGCGAGTGAGAAAGAGAAGGAGAGAGAGCGAAAGACTGAGAAAGGGAGAAAAGGGGAGAAAGAGCGACCGAGAGCGAGTGAGAAAGAGAAAGAGAGAGAAAGACTGAGAAAGGGAGAGAAAGGGAGAAAGAGCGACCGAGAGCGAGTGACAAAGAGAGAGAGAGAGAGAGAAAGACTGAGAAAGGGAGAAAAAGGGAGAAAGAGCGACCGAGAGCGAGTGACAGAGAGAGAGAGAGAGAGAGAAAGACTGAGAAAGGGAGAGAAAGGGAGAAAGAGCGACCGAGAGCGAGTGACAGAGAGAGAGAGAGAGAGAGAAAGACTGAGAAAGTTAGAGAAAGAGAGAAAGAGCGACCGAGAGCAAGTGAGAAAAAGAAAGAGAGAGAGAAAGACTGAGAAAGGGAGAATAGGGGAGGAAGAGCGACCGAGAGCGAGAAAGAGAAAGAGAGAGAGAGAAAGACTGAGAAAGGGAGAAAAAGGGAGAAAGTGCGACCGAGAGCGAGTGACAAAGAGAGAGAGAGAGAGAGAAAGACTGAGAAAGGGAGAAAAGGGGAGAAAGAGCGACCGAGAGCGAGTGAGAAAAGGACAGAGAGAGAGAAAGACTGAGAAAGGGAGAAAAGGGGAGAAAGAGCGACCGAGAGCGAGTGAGAAAAGGACAGAGAGAGAGAAAGACTGAGAAAGGGAGAAAGGGGGAGAAAGAGCGACCGAGAGCGAGTGAGAAAAGGACAGAGAGAGAGAAAGACTGAGAAAGGGAGAAAGGGGGAGAAAGAGCGACCGAGAGCGAGTGACAAAGAGAGAAAGAGAGAAAGACTGACAAAGGGAGAAAAGGGGAGAAAGAGCGAGCGAGAGCGAGTGACAAAGAGAGAAAGAGAGAGAGAAAGACTGAGAAAGGGAGAGAAAGGGAGAAAGAGCGACCGAGAGCGAGTGACAGAGAGAGAGAGAGAGAGAGAAAGACTGACAAAGGGAGAGAAAGGGAGAAAGAGCGACCGAGAGCGAGTGACAGAGAGAGAGAGAGAGAGAAAGACTGAGAAAGGGAGAGAAAGGGAGAAAGAGCGACCGAGAGAGAGTGAGAAAAAGAAAGAAAGAGAGAAAGACTGAGAAAGGGAGAAAAGGGGAGAAAGAGCGACCGAGAGCGAGTGAGAAAAGGACAGAGAGAGAGAAAGACTGAGAAAGGGAGAAAAGGGGAGAAAGAGCGACCGAGAGAGAGTGAGAAAGAGAAAGAGAGAGAGAGAAAGACTGAGAAAGGGAGAAAAAGGGAGAAAGTGCGACCGAGCGCGAGTGAGAAAAAGAAAGAGAGAGAGAAAGACTGAGAAAGGGAGAAAAGGGGAGAAAGAGCGACCGAGAGCGAGTGAGAAAAGGACAGAGAGAGAGAAAGACTGAGAAAGGGAGAAAAGGGGAGAAAGAGCGACCGAGAGCGAGTGACAAAGAGAGAGAGAGAGAGAAAGACTGAGAAAGGGAGAGAAAGGGAGAAAGAGCGACCGAGAGCGAGTGACAAAGAGAGAGAGAGAGAGAGAAAGACTGAGAAAGGGAGAAAGGGGGAGAAAGAGCGACCGAGAGCGAGTGACAAAGAGAGAGAGAGAGAGAGAAAGACTGAGAAAGGGAGAAAAGGGGAGAAAGAGCGACCGAGAGCGAGTGACAAAGAGAGAAAGAGAGAGAGAAAGACTGAGAAAGGGAGAAAAGGGGAGAAAGAGCGACCGAGAGCGAGTGACAAAGAGAGAAAGAGAGAGAGAAAGACTGAGAAAAGGAGAGAAAGGGAGAAAGAGCGACCGAGAGCGAGTGACAAAGAGAGAGAGAGAGAGAGAAAGACTGAGAAAGGGAGAGAAAGGGAGAAAGAGCGACCGAGAGCGAGTGACAGAGAGAGAGAGAGAGAAAGACTGAGAAAGGGAGAGAAAGGGAGAAAGAGCGACCGAGAGCGAGTGACAGAGAGAGAGAGAGAGAGAGAGAAAGACTGAGAAAGTTAGAGAAAGAGAGAAAGAGCGACCGAGAGCAAGTGAGAAAAAGAAAGAGAGAGAGAAAGACTGAGAAAGGGAGAAAAGGGGAGAAAGAGCGACCGAGAGCGAGTGAGAAAGAGAAAGAGAGAGAGAGAAAGACTGAGAAAGGGAGAAAAAGGGAGAAAGTGCGACCGAGAGCGAGTGACAAAGAGAGAGAGAGAGAGAGAAAGACTGAGAAAGGGAGAAAAGGGGAGAAAGAGCGACCGAGAGCGAGTGAGAAAAGGACAGAGAGAGAGAAAGACTGAGAAATGGAGAAAAGGGGAGAAAGAGCGACCGAGAGCGAGTGAGAAAAGGACAGAGAGAGAGAAAGACTGAGAAAGGGAGAAAGGGGGAGAAAGAGCGACCGAGAGCGAGTGAGAAAAGGACAGAGAGAGAGAAAGACTGAGAAAGGGAGAGAAAGGGAGAAAGAGCGACCGAGAGCGAGTGAGAAAGAGAAGGAGAGAGAGCGAAAGACTGAGAAAGGGAGAAAAGGGGAGAAAGAGCGACCGAGAGCGAGTGACAAAGAGAGAAAGAGTGAGAGAAAGACTGAGAAAGGGAGAAAAGGGGAGAAAGAGCGACCGAGAGCGAGTGAGAAAGAGAAAGAGAGAGAGAGAAAGACTGAGAAAGGGAGAAAAGGGGAGAAAGAGCGACCGAGAGCGAGTGACAAAGAGAGAGAAAGACTGAGAAAGTTAGAGAAAGAGAGAAAGAGCGACAGAGAGCGAGTGAGAAAGAGAAGGAGAGAGAGCGAAAGACTGAGAAAGGGAGAAAAGGGGAGAAAGAGCGACCGAGAGCGAGTGAGAAAAGGACAGAGAGAGAGAAAGACTGAGAAAGGGAGAAAAGGGGAGAAAGAGCGACCGAGAGCGAGTGAGAAAGAGAAGGAGAGAGAGCGAAAGACTGAGAAAGGGAGAAAAGAGGAGAAAGAGCGACCGAGAGCGAGTGAGAAAGAGAAAGAGAGAGAAAGACTGAGAAAGGGAGAAAAGGGGAGAAAGAGCGACCGAGAGCGAGTGAGAAAAGGACAGAGAGAGAGAAAGACTGAGAAAGGGAGAAAAGGGGAGAAAGAGCGACCGAGAGCGAGTGACAAAGAGAGAGAGAGAGAGAAAGACTGAGAAAGGGAGAGAAAGGGAGAAAGAGCGACCGAGAGCGAGTGACAAAGAGAGAGAGAGAGAGAGAAAGACTGAGAAAGGGAGAGAAAGGGAGAAAGAGCGACCGAGAGCGAGTGACAAAGAGAGAGAGAGAGAAAGACTGAGAAAGGGAGAGAAAGGGAGAAAGAGCGACCGAGAGCGAGTGAGAAAGAGAAAGAGAGAGAAAGACTGAGAAAGGGAGAAAAGGGGAGAAAGAGCGACCGAGAGCGAGTGACAAAAGGACAAAGAGAGAGAGAAAGACTGAGAAAGGGAGAAAAGGGGAGAAAGAGCGACCGAGAGCGAGTGAGAAAACGACAGAGAGAAAGACTGAGAAAGGGAGAAAAGGGGAGAAAGAGCGACCGAGAGCGAGTGAGAAAAGGACAGAGAGAGAGAAAGACTGAGAAAGGGAGAAAGGGGGAGAAAGAGCGACCGAGAGCGAGTGACAGAGAGAGAGAGAGAGAGAGAAAGACTGAGAAAGTTAGAGAAAGAGAGAAAGAGCGACCGAGAGCAAGTGAGAAAAAGAAAGAGAGAGAGAAAGACTGAGAAAGGGAGAAAAGGGGAGAAAGAGCGACCGAGAGCGAGTGAGAAAGAGAAAGAGAGAGAGAGAAAGACTGAGAAAGGGAGAAAAAGGGAGAAAGTGCGACCGAGAGCGAGTGACAAAGAGAGAGAGAGAGAGAGAAAGACTGAGAAAGGGAGAAAAGGGGAGAAAGAGCGACCGAGAGCGAGTGAGAAAAGGACAGAGAGAGAGAAAGACTGAGAAATGGAGAAAAGGGGAGAAAGAGCGACCGAGAGCGAGTGAGAAAAGGACAGAGAGAGAGAAAGACTGAGAAAGGGAGAAAGGGGGAGAAAGAGCGACCGAGAGCGAGTGAGAAAAGGACAGAGAGAGAGAAAGACTGAGAAAGGGAGAAAGGGGGAGAAAGAGCGACCGAGAGCGAGTGAGAAAGAGAAGGAGAGAGAGCGAAAGACTGAGAAAGGGAGAAAAGGGGAGAAAGAGCGACCGAGAGCGAGTGACAAAGAGAGAAAGAGTGAGAGAAAGACTGAGAAAGGGAGAAAAGGGGAGAAAGAGCGACCGAGAGCGAGTGAGAAAGAGAAAGAGAGAGAGCGAAAGACTGAGAAAGGGAGAAAAGGGGAGAAAGAGCGACCGAGAGCGAGTGAGAAAAGGACAGAGAGAGCGAAAGACTGAGAAAGGGAGAAAAGGGGAGAAAGAGCGACCGAGAGCGAGTGAGAAAGAGAAGGAGAGAGAGCGAAAGACTGAGAAAGGGAGAAAAGAGGAGAAAGAGCGACCGAGAGCGAGTGAGAAAGAGAAAGAGAGAGAAAGACTGAGAAAGGGAGAAAAGGGGAGAAAGAGCGACCGAGAGCGAGTGAGAAAAGGACAGAGAGAGAGAAAGACTGAGAAAGGGAGAAAAGGGGAGAAAGAGCGACCGAGAGCGAGTGACAAAGAGAGAGAGAGAGAGAAAGACTGAGAAAGGGAGAGAAAGGGAGAAAGAGCGACCGAGAGCGAGTGACAAAGAGAGAGAGAGAGAGAGAAAGACTGAGAAAGGGAGAGAAAGGGAGAAAGAGCGACCGAGAGCGAGTGACAAAGAGAGAGAGAGAGAGAAAGACTGAGAAAGGGAGAGAAAGGGAGAAAGAGCGACCGAGAGCGAGTGAGAAAGAGAAAGAGAGAGAAAGACTGAGAAAGGGAGAAAAGGGGAGAAAGAGCGACCGAGAGCGAGTGACAAAAGGACAAAGAGAGAGAGAAAGACTGAGAAAGGGAGAGAAAGGGAGAAAGAGCGACCGAGAGCGAGTGAGAAAGAGAAAGAGAGAGAAAGACTGAGAAAGGGAGAAAAGGGGAGAAAGAGCGACCGAGAGCGAGTGACAAAAGGACAAAGAGAGAGAGAAAGACTGAGAAAGGGAGAAAAGGGGAGAAAGAGCGACCGAGAGCGAGTGAGAAAAGGACAGAGAGAGAGAAAGACTGAGAAAGGGAGAAAAGGGGAGAAAGAGCGACCGAGAGCGAGTGAGAAAAGGACAGAGAGAGAGAAAGACTGAGAAAGGGAGAAAGGGGGAGAAAGAGCGACCGAGAGCGAGTGAGAAAAGGACAGAGAGAGAGAAAGACTGAGAAAGGGAGAAAGGGGGAGAAAGAGCGACCGAGAGCGAGTGAGAAAAGGACAGAGAGAGAGAAAGACTGAGAAAGGGAGAAAAGGGGAGAAAGAGCGACCGAGAGCGAGTGAGAAAGAGAAGGAGAGAGAGCGAAAGACTGAGAAAGGGAGAAAAGGGGAGAAAGAGCGACCGAGAGCGAGTGAGAAAGAGAAGGAGAGAGAGCGAAAGACTGAGAAAGGGAGAAAAGGGGAGAAAGAGCGACCAAGAGCGAGTGAGAAAGAGAAAGAGAGAGAGAGAAAGACTGAGAAAGGGAGAAAAGGGGAGAAAGAGCGACCGAGAGCGAGTGACAAAGAGAGAGAAAGACTGAGAAAGTTAGAGAAAGAGAGAAAGAGCGACAGAGAGCGAGTGAGAAAGAGAAGGAGAGAGAGCGAAAGACTGAGAAAGGGAGAAAAGGGGAGAAAGAGCGACCGAGAGCGAGTGAGAAAAGGACAGAGAGAGAGAAAGACTGAGAAAGGGAGAAAAGGGGAGAAAGAGCGACCGAGAGCGAGTGAGAAAGAGAAGGAGAGAGAGCGAAAGACTGAGAAAGGGAGAAAAGAGGAGAAAGAGCGACCGAGAGCGAGTGAGAAAGAGAAGGAGAGAGAGCGAAAGACTGAGAAAGGGAGAAAAGAGGAGAAAGAGCGACCGAGAGCGAGTGAGAAAGAGAAAGAGAGAGAAAGACTGAGAAAGGGAGAAAAGGGGAGAAAGAGCGACCGAGAGCGAGTGAGAAAAGGACAAAGAGAGAGAGAAAGACTGAGAAAGGGAGAAAAGGGGAGAAAGAGCGACCGAGAGCGAGTGAGAAAAGGACAGAGAGAGAGAAAGACTGAGAAAGGGAGAAAAGGGGAGAAAGAGCGACTGAGAGCGAGTGAGAAAAGGACAGAGAGAGAGAAAGACTGAGAAAGGGAGAAAGGGGGAGAAAGAGCGACCGAGAGCGAGTGAGAAAAGGACAGAGAGAGAGAAAGACTGAGAAAGGGAGAAAGGGGGAGAAAGAGCGACCGAGAGCGAGTGAGAAAAGGACAGAGAGAGAGAAAGACTGAGAAAGGGAGAAAGGGGGAGAAAGAGCGACCGAGAGCGAGTGAGAAAAGGACAGAGAGAGAGAAAGACTGAGAAAGGGAGAAAAGGGGAGAAAGAGCGACCGAGAGCGAGTGAGAAAGAGAAGGAGAGAGAGCGAAAGACTGAGAAAGGGAGAAAAGGGGAGAAAGAGCGACCAAGAGCGAGTGAGAAAGAGAAGGAGAGAGAGCGAAAGACTGACAAAGGGAGAGAAAGGGAGAAAGAGCGACCGAGAGGGAGTGACAAAGAGAAAGAGAGAGAGAGAATGACTGAGAAAGGGAGAGAAAGGGAGAAAGTGCGACCGAGAGCGAGTGACAAAGAGAGAGAGAGAGAGAGAAAGACTGAGAAAGTTGGAGAAAGAGAGAAAGAGCGACAGAGAGTGAGAAAGAGAGTGAGAGAGCGAGAAAGACTGAGAAAGGGAGAGAAAGGGAGAAAGAGCGACCGAGAGCGAGTGAGAAAAAGAAAGAGAGAGAGAAAGACTGAGAAAGGGAGAGAAAGGGAGAAAGAGCGACCGAGAGCGAGTGACAAAGAGAGAGAGAGAGAGAGAGAAAGACTGAGAAAGGGAGAGAAAGGGAGAAAGAGCGACCGAGAGCGAGTGAGAAAGAGAGAGAGAAAGACTGAGAAAGGGAGAGAGAGAGAGCGACAGAGAGCAGGTGAGAAAGAGAATGAGAGAGAGAGAAAGACTGAGAAAGGGAGAGAGAGAGAGCGACAGAGAGCGGGTGAGAAAGAGAAAGAGAGAGAGAGAAAGACTGAGAAAGGGAGAGAGAGAGAGCGACAGAGAGCAGGTGAGAAAGAGAAAGACTGAGAAAGGGAGAGAGAGAGAGCGACAGAGAGCAGGTGAGAAAGAGAAAGAGAGAGAGAGAAAGACTGAGAAAGGGAGAGAGAGAGAGCGACAGAGAGCGGGTGAGAAAGAGAAAGAGAGAGAGAGAAAGACTGAGAAAGGGACAGAAAGTGAGAAAGAGCGACAGAGAGTGAGTAAGAAAGAGAAAGAGAGAGAAAGTTTGAGAAAGGGAGAGAGAGAGAGAAAGAGTGACAGAGAGTGAGAAAGAGGACGAGAGAGAGAGAAAGACTGGGAAAGGGAGAAAAAGGGAGAGAGAAAGAGCAACAGAGAGTGAGAAAGAGAGAGAAAGAGAGAGAAAGGCTGAGAAAGGGAGAAAAAGACCGAGAGAAAGAGCGACAGAGAGTGAGAAAGAGAGAGAAAGAGAGAGAAAGGCTGAGAAAGGGAGAAAAAGACTGAGAGAAAGAGCGACAGACAGTGAGAAAGAGAAAGACAGAAAGCCTGAGAAAGGGAGAGAAAGAGAGAGAGAGAGAAAAACTGAGAAAGGGAGAGAAAGAGAGACAGTGAGTGAGAAAGAGAAAGACAGAGAAAGAAAGACTTAGGAAGGGAGAGAGACAGAGAAATTGTGACACAGTGGGAAAGAGAAAGAGAGAGACAGAGAATGAGTGAGAAAGGGAGAGAAAGAGAAAGAGAGCGACAGAGAGTGAAAAAGAGAAAGAGAGAGAGAAAGAGTGAGAAAGGGAGAGAAAGAGAGAAAGAGAGCGACAGAGAGTGAAAAAGAGAAAGAGAGAGAGAAAGAGTGAGAAAGGGAGAGAAAGAGAGAAAGAGAGCGACAGAGAGTGAAAAAGAGAAAGAGAGAGAGAAAGAGTGAGAAAGGGAGAGAAAGAGAGAAAAAGAGCGACAGAGCGTGAAAAAGAAAGAGAGAGAGAAAGAGTGAGAAAGGGAGAGAAAGAGAGAAAAAGAGCGACAGAGCGTGAGATAGAAAGAGAGAAAGAGAAAGACTGAGAAAGGGGGAGAAAGAGGGAAAGAGCGACAGAGAGTGAGTGAGAAAAAGAGAGAGAGAGAAAGACTGAGAAAGGGAGAGAAAGAGAGAGGAAGAGCGAGTGAGAAACAGAAGGAGAGAGAGAGAAAGACTGAGAAAGGGAGAGAAAGAGAGAAAGAGCGACAGAGAATGAGTGAGAAAGAGAGAGAGAGAAAGACTGAGAAAGGGAGAGAAAGAGAGAGGAAGAGCGAGTGAGAAACAGAAGGAGAGAGAGAGAAAGACTGAGAAAGGGAGAGAAAGAGAGAAAGAGCGACAGAGAATGAGTGAGAAAGAGAGAGAGAGAAAGTCTGAGAAAGGGAGAGAAAGAGCGACAGAGAATGAGTGAGAAAAAGAGAGAAAGAGAAAAACTGAGAAAGAGAGAGAGAGAAAGAGCAACAGAGTGCGAGTGAGAAAGAGAAAGAGAGAGAGAAAGACTGAGAAAAGGACAGAAAGGGAGAGAGAGTGACAGAGAGTGAGAAAGAGAAAGAGCGAAAGAGAGTGAGAAAGAGAGAGAGAGAGAGAGAAAGACTGAGAAGGAGAGAAAGGGAGAGAAATAGAGCGACAGAAATTAAGAGAGAGAGAAAGACTGAGAAAGGGACAGAGAGAAAGAGCGACAGAGAGCGAGTGAGAAAGAGAAAGAGAGAAAGACTGAGAAAGGGAGAGAAAGAGTGACAGAGTGAGAAAGAGAAAGAGTGGGAGAAATACTGACAAAGGGAGAGAGAGAGAAAGAGCGACAGAGAGCGAGCGAGAGAGCGAGAGAAAGACTGAGAAAGGGAGAGAAAGAGAGAAAGAGCGACAGAGAGTGAGTGATAAAGCGAAAGAGAGAGAGAGAAAGACTGAGAAAGGAAGAAAAAGAAAGAGTGACAGAGAGCGAGTGAGAGAGAGAGAAAGACTGAGAAAGGGAGAGAAAGAGAGAAAGAGCGACAGAGTGAGTGATAAAGCGAAAGAGAGATAGAGGGAAAGACTGAGAAAGGAAGAAAATGAAAGAGTGACAGAGAGCGAGTGAGAGAGAGAGAAAGATTGAGAAAGGGAGAGAAAGAGAGAAAGAGCGACAGAGAGCGAGTGAGAAAGAGAAAGAGAGAGAGAGAAAGAAAGGCACAGAAAGGAATAGAGAAAGAGTGACAGAGAGTGAGAATGAAAGAGAGAGGAAAAACTGAGAAAGGGAGAGAAAGGGAGAGAGAAAGAGTGACAGCGAGTGAGAAAGAAAGAGAGAAAAATGGAGAAAGGGAGAGAGAAAGCGCGACAGAGTGAGAAAGAGAGAGAGAGAAAGACTGGGAAAGGGAGAGAAAGAGTGAGGGAGAGAGAGCGAGAGAGAGTGAGAAAGAGAAAGATAGAGAGAGAAAGACTGAGAAAGGGAGAGAAAGACAGAGAGAGAAAGACTGGGAAAGGGAGAGAAAGGGAGAGAGAGAGTGAGAAAGTGAAAGACAGAGAAAGAAAGGCTTAGGAAGGGAGAGCAAGAGAGAAATTGCGATACAGTGAGAAAGAGAAAGAGAGAGAGAAAGAGTGATAAAGGGAGAGAAAGAGAGAGAGAGCGACAGAGCGTGGGAAAGAGAAAGAGAGAGAGAGAAAGAGTGAGATAGGGAGAGAAAGAGAGAGAGAGCGACAGTGCATGAGAAAGAGAGAGAGAGAAAGAGTGAGAAAGGGAGAGAAAGAGAGAGAGCGCAACAGAGCGTGAGAAAGAGAGAGAGAGAAAGAGTGAGAAAGGGAGAGAAAGAGAGAGAGAGCAACAGAGCGTGAGAAAGAGAGAGAGAGAGAAAGAGTGAGAAAGGGAGAGAAAGAGAGAGAGAGCGACAGAGCGTGAGAAAGAGAGAGAGAGAAAAACTGGGAAAGGGAGAGTAAGGGAGAGGGAAAGAGTGACAGAGAGTGAGAAAGAGAAATAGAGAGAGAGAAAGGCTGGGAAAGGGAGAGTAAGGGAGAGAGAAAGAGTTACAGAGAGTAAGAAAGGGAAAGAGAGAGAGAGAAAGGCTGAGAACGGGAAAGACAGAGAGAAAGAGCAACAGACACTGAGAAAGAGAAAGAGAGAAAGACAGAGAAAGAGAGAGAAAGAGAGTGAGAAAGAGTGAGAAAGGGAGAGATATAGAGAGAGAGCGACAGAGCGTGAGAAAGAAAGAGAGAGAGAGAAAGAGTGAGAACGGGAGAGAAAGAGAGAAAAAGAGCGACAGAGAGTGAGAAAGAGAGAAAGAGAATGACTGAGAAAGGTAGAGAAAGGGAGAGAGAAAGAGTGACAGAGAGTGAGAAAGAAAGAGAGAGAAAAACTGAGAAAGGGAGGGTAAGGGAGAGAGAGTGACAGAGAGTGAGAAAGAGCAAGAGAGAGAGAGAAAGGCTGAGAAAGGGAGAGAAAGACTGAGAGAAAGAGCGACAGACACTGAGAAAGAATCACAGAATCATAGAATCATAGAATGCTTAGGGTTGGAAGGGACCTCTAGAGATCATCTAGTCCAACCCCCCTGCACACGCAGGGACACCTAGAGCACGTGGCACAGGACTGCATCCAAGCGAGTTTTGAAGATCTCCAGAGAAGGAGACTCCACAACCTCTCTGGGCAGCCTGTTCCAGTGCTCTGTCACCCTCACTGTTAAGAAATTTTTCCTTAAGTTCCTATGGAATTTTTGGTGTTTCAGTTTCCGGCCATTTCCTCTAGTCCTATCAGTGCCCACCACTGAAAAGAGGCCAGCACCGTCCTCTGCGCTCCCTCCCTTGAGATATTTATATACACTGATTAGATCCCCTCTCAGCCTTCTCTTCTCCAGGCTGAACAGGCCCAGCTCCCTCAGCCTCTCCTCATAGGGCAGATGTTCCAGGCCCCTGATCATCCTTGTGGCCCTGCGCTGGACTCTCTCCAGAAACTCCACATCCCTCTCGTACTGTGGAGCCCAGAACTGGACACAATACTCCAGATGCGGCCTCACTAGGGCTGAGTAGAGAGGCAGGATCACTTCCCTCGACCTGCTGGAGACGCTCTTCTTAATGCACCCCAGGATCCCATTGGCCTTCTTGGCCACAAGAGCACACTGCTGCCTCATGGTCAACTTATCATCCACCATGACACCCAGGTCTTTCTCCGCAGAGCTGCTCTCCAGAAGGTCAGTCCCCAGCCTGTACTGGTGTCTGGGGTTATTCCTCCCCAGGTGCAGGACCTTGCACTTGGCCTTGTTGAAATGCATGAGGTTTTTCACCGCCCAGTTGTCCAGTCTGTCCAGGTCCCTCTGGATGGCAGCGCAGCCCTCTGGGGTATCGGCTACTCCTCCCAGTTTCGTGTCATCAGCAAACTTGCTGAGGGAGCACTCTGTGCCTTCATCCAGGTCATTGATGAATAAATCGAGCAGGACTGGACCAAGGACTGACCCCTGGGGGACCCCGCTAGCTACAGGCCTCCAACTAGACTCTGCACCGCTGATCACCACCCTCTGAGCTCTGCCATCCAGCCAGTTCCTTTTCCACCTCACTGTCCACTCATCTATCCCACACTTCCAGAGCTTGCCCAGGAGGATGTTGTGAGGGACGGTGTCAAAAGCCTTGGTTAAGTCGAGATAGACAACATCCACTGCTCTCCCCTCGTCTATCCAGCCGGTCATTTCATCATAGAAGGCTATCAGGTTAGTCAGGCAAGATTTCCCCTTGGTGAATCCATGCTGACTACTCTTGAGCACCTTCTTGTCCTCCATGTGCCTGGAGACAACGGCCAGTATGAGCCATTCCACCACTTTTCTGGGGACGGAGGTGAGGCTGACTGGCCTGTGGTTGCCTGGGTCCTCCTTCTTGCCTTTTTTGAAGACTGGCGTGACATTGGCCTTCTTCCAGTCTTCCGGCGCCTCCCCCGTTCTCCAGGATCTTTCAAAGATGATGGAGAGCGGCTTAGCTATGGCACCTGACAGTTCACGCAGCACTCTGGGGTGCATCCCATCAGGGCCCATGGATTTGTGGGTATCGAGGTTCCTTAGGTGCTGTCTGACCCAATCTTCCTCTACCCAGGGCAAGTCTTAATCTCCACCAGAGAAAGAGAGAAAGACAGAGAAAGAGAGAGAAAGAGTGAGAGAGAGAGAGCGACAGAGAGTGAGAAAGAGAAAGAGAGAGAGAGAAAGACTGAGAAAGGGAGTGAAAGAGAGAGAAAAACTGAGAAAGGGAGAAAAAGAGAGAGAGACAGTGAGAAAGAGAAAGACAGAGAAAGAAAGACTTAGGAAGGGAGAGAGACAGAGAAATTGCGGCACAGTGAGAAAGAGAGAGAGAGAGAGAGGAAGACTGAGAAAGGGAGAGAAAGAGAGAAAGAGCTTCAGAGAGTGAGTGAGAAAGAGAGAAAGAGTGAGAAAGGGAGAGAAAGAGAGAAAGAGCGACAGAGCGAGTGAGAAAGAGAGAAAGACTGAGAAAGGGAGAGAGAGAGAGCGACAGAGAGCGGGTGAGAAAGGGAGAGAGAGAGAAAGACTGAGAAAGGGAGAGAGAGAGCGTCAGAGAACGGGTGAGAAAGGGAGAGAGAGAGAAAGACTGAGAAAGGGAGAGAAAGAGCGACAGAGAGTGAGAAAGAGAGAGAAAGACTGACAAAGGGAGAGAAAGAGAGAAAAAGAGCGACAGACTGAGAAAGAGAGAGAGAGAGAAAGACTGAGAAAGGGAGAGAAAGAGCGACAGAGGGTGAGTGACAAAGAAAGAGAAAGAAAGACTGAGAAATGAAGAGAAAGAGAAAGACTGACAAAGGGTGAGAAAGAGAGAAAAAGAGCGACAGAAAGTTATAAAGAGAGAGAGAGAGAAAGACTGAGAAAGGGAGAGAAAGAGAGAAAGAGCGACCGAGAGTGAGAAAGACAAAGAGAGAGAGAGAAAGCCTGAGAAAGAGAGACAGAGAGTGAGAAAGAGAGAGAGAGAGAAAGACTGAGAAAGGGAGAGAAAGAGAAAAAGAGCGACAGAGAGTGAGAGAAAAAGAGAGAGAAAGACTGAGAAAGGGAGAGAAACCGAGAAAAATATCAACAAAGTGAGAAAGAGAAAGAGAGAGAAAGACTGAGAAAGGGAGCTAAAGAGAGAAAAAGAGCGACAGAGAGTGAGAAAGAGAGAGAAAGACTGAAAAAGGAGAGAAAGAGAGAGAAAGAGTGACCGAGAGTTAGTGAGAAAAAGAGAGAGAGAGAGAGAGACTAAGAAAGGGAGAGAAAGGGAGAGAGAGAGACGCAGTGAGAAAGAGAAGAGAGAGAGAGGAAGACTGGGAAAGGGAGAGAAAGAGCGACAGAGAGCGAGGGAGAAAGAGAGAGAGAAATTGTGACACAGTGAGAAAGAGAAAGAGAGAGAGAGAAAGAGTGAGAAAGGGAGAGAAAGAGAGAGCGACATAGAGTGAGAAAGAGAAAGAGAGAGACATAGAGTGAGAAAGGGAGAGAAAGAGAGAAAGAGCGACAGAGAGCGAGTGAGAAAGAGAGAGAGAGAGAAAGACTGAGAAAGGGAGAGAACGAGAGAAAAATAGCCACACAGAGTGATTGAGAAAAAGAGAGAAAGAGAAAGAGTGAGAAAGGGAGAGAAAGAGAGAGAAAGAGCGACAGTGAGTGGGTGATAAAGAGAGAGAGAGAAAGACTGAGAAAGGGACAGAAAGTGAGAAAGAGCGACAGAGAGCGAGTAAGAAAGAGAAAGAGAGAGATAGAAAGACAGAAAGGGAGAGAAAGAGAGAAAGAGCGACAGAGAGCAAGTGAGAAAGAAAGAGAGAATGAGAAAGACTGAGAAAGGGAGAGAAAGAGAGAAAGAGTGACAGAGAGTGAGAAAGAAAGAGAGAAAAAACTGAGAAAGGGAGAGAGAAAGAGCGACAGAGAGTGAGTGAGAAAGAAGAAGAGAGAGAGAGAAAGACTGGGAAAGGGAGAGAAAGGGAGAGAGAAAGAGCAACAGAGTGAGAAAGAGAGAAAGAGAGAGAAAGGCTGAGAAAGGGAGAAAAAGACAGAGAGAAAGAGCGACAGACAGTGAGAAAGAGAAAGACAGAAAGACTGAGAAAGGGAGAGAAAGAGAGAGAGAGAAAAACTGAGAAAGGGAGAGAAAGAGAGACAGTGATTGAGAAAGAGAAAGACAGAGAAAGAAAGACTTAGGAAGGGAGAGAAAGAGAGAGAAATTGTGACACAGTGAGAAAGAGAAAGAGAGAGAGAGAAAGAGTGAGAAAGGGAGAGAAAGAGAGAGCGACAGAGAGTGAGAAAGAGAAAGAGAGAGACATAGAGTGAGAAAGGGAGAGAAAGAGAGAAAAAGAGCGACAGAGCGTGAGAAAGAAAGAGAGAAAGAGAAAGACTGAGAAAGGGGGAGAAAGAGCGAGTGAGAAAGAGAAAGAGAGTGAGAGAAAGACTGAGAAAGGGAGAGAAAGAGGGAGAAAGAGCAACAGAGAATGAGTGAGAAAAAGAGAGAAAGAGAAAGACTGAGAAAGGGAGAGAAAGAGAAAGAGCGAGAGCGAGTGAGAAAGAGAAAGAGAGTGAGAGAAAGACTGAGAAAGGGAGAGAAAGAGGGAGAAAGAGCAACAGAGAATGAGTGAGAAAAAGAGAGAAAGAGAAAGACTGAGAAAGGGAGAGAAAGAGAAAGAGCGAGAGCGAGTGAGAAAGAGAAAGAGAGTGAGAGAAAGACTGAGAAAGGGAGAGAAAGAGGGAGAAAGAGCAACAGAGAATGAGTGAGAAAAAGAGAGAAAGAGAAAGACTGAGAAAGGGAGAGAAAGAGAAAGAGTGAGAGCGAGTGAGAAAGAGAAAGAGAGAGAAAGACTGAGAAAAGGACAGAAAGGGAGAGAGAGTGGCAGAGAGTGATAAAGAAAGAAGAGAGTGAGAAAGAGGAAGAGAGAGAGAGAAAGACTGAGAAAGGGAGAGGAAGGGAGAGAAATGGAGCGACAGAAACTGAGAGAGAGAGAAAGACTGAGAAAGGCAGAGAGAGAAAGAGCGACAGAGAGCGAGTGAGAAAGAGAGAGAGAGAGAAAGACTGAGAAAGGGAGAGAACGAGAGAAAAATAGCCACACAGAGTGATTGAGAAAAAGAGAGAAAGAGAAAGAGTGAGAAAGGGAGAGAAAGAGAGAGAGAAAGCGACAGAGAGTGAGAAAGAGAAAGAGAGAAAGACTGAGAAAGGGAGAGAAAAAGAGAGAGAGAGAAAGACTGTGAAAGGGAGAGAAAGAGAACGAGCGACAGAGAGTGAGTGAGAAAGAGAAAGACTGAGAAAGGGAGAGAAAGAGAGAGAGAAAGAGCCACAGAGAGTGAGTGAGAGGAAGATTGAGAAAGGGAGAGAGAGAGAGAGAAAGCGACAGAGAGTGAGAAAGAGAAAGAGAAAGACTGAGAAAGGGAGAGAAAGAGAGAGAAAAGGAGCAAGAGAGTGAGAAAAAAGAGAGAGAAAGACTGAGAAAGGGAGAGAAAAAGAGAAAGAGCGACAAAGAGTGAGTGAGAAAAAGAGAGAAAGACTGAGAAAGGGAGAGAGATAGAAAAATAGAGCAACAGAGAGTGATAAAGAGAAAGAGATAGAGAACGACAGAAAAGGAGAGAAAGACAGAAAAAGAGCAACAGAGAGTGAGAAAGACTGAAAGAGAGAAAGAGCGAGAGAAAGGGAGAGAGAGAAAGACTGAGAAAGAAAGAGAAAGAGAGAGAGAAAGCACGACAGAGTGAGAGAGAAACAGAAAGACAGAGAGAAAAAGACTTAGGAAGGGAGAGAAAGAGTAACAGAGAGTGAGAAAGAGAAAGGGAGAGAAAGCGAGAAAGAAAGAGCAGCAGCATGAGAAAGAGGAAGAAAGAGAGAGAAAGACTGAGAAAGGGAGAGAAAGAGAGAGAGAGCGACAGAGAGTGAGAGTGAGAGAGAGAGAAAGACCGGAAAAGGGAGAGAGAGAGAGAGAGCGAAGTAATGAGAAAGTGAGAGAAAGAGAGAGAAAGAGCGACGGAGTGAGTTAGAAAGATAGAGAGAGAGAAAGAGTGAGAAAGGGAGAGAAAGACAGAGAGAAAGAGCGTCAGAGAATGAGAAAGAGCGAGAGAGAAAGACTGAGAAAGGGAGAGAAATAGGGAAAGAAAGAGGAACAGAGTGAGAAAGAGAAAGAGAGAGGAAGACTGACAAAGGGAAACAGAGAGAAAGAGTGAGAGTGAGCGAGCGAGAAAGAGGGAGAGAAAGACTGAGAAAGGGAGAGAAAGAGAGAAAGAGCGACAGAGTGAGTGAGAAAGAGAGAGAGAGACTGAGAAAGGGAGAGAAAGAGAGAGAGAAAGAGCCACAGAGTAAGTGAGAGAGAAAGAGGGAGAGAAAGACTGAGAAAGTGAGAGAAAGAGAGAGAAAGAGCGACGGAGAATGAGAGAGAGAGAAAGACTGAGAAAGGGAGAGAAAGAGAGAGAGAAAGAGCAACAGAGAGTGAGTGAGAAAGAGAAAGAGGGAGAGAAAGACTGAGAAAGGGAGAGAGAGAGAGAAAGAGTGACGGAGAGTGAGTGAGAAAGAGAAAGAGAGAGATAAAGACTGAGAAAGGGAGAGAAAGAGCGACAGAGTGAGAAAGAGAGAGAGAGAGAAAGAGCGACAGCGAGTGAGAGAGAGAGAGAAAGACTGAGAAAGGGAGAGAATGAGAGAGAGAAAGAGCGACGGAGAGTGAGGAAGAGAGAGAGAGAAAGACTGAGAAAGGGAGAGAAAGAGCGACAGATTGAGAAAGAGAAAGAGAGAGAGAGAAAGACTGAGAAAGGGAGAGAAAGAGAGAGAGAAAGAGCGACAGCAAGTGAGAGAGAGAAAGACTGAGAAAGAGAAAGAATGACAAAGGGAGAGAAACAGAGAGGAAGAGTGAGAATGAGCGAGAGAGAAAAAGAGAAAGAAAGACTGAGAAAGGGAGCGAAAGAGGGAGAGAAAGCGACAGAGCGAGTGAGAGAGAGAGAGAGAGACTGAGAAAGGGAGAGAAAGAGGGAGAGAAAGCGACAGAGCGAGTGAGAGAGAGAGAGAGAGAGACTGTGAAAGGGAGAGAAAGAGGGAAAGAGCAACAGAGAGTGAGAAAGAGAAATGGAGAGAGAGAAAGACTGAGAAAGGGAGAGAAACAGAGAGAGAAAGAGTGAGAGTGAGCGAGAGAGAGAGAAAGGCTGAGAAAGGGAGAGAAAGAGAGAGAAAAATAGCGACAGAGAGTGAGAAAGCGAAAGAGACAGAGAGAGAAAGACTGAGGAAGGGAGAGAAAGAGCGAGAACTAATGAGTGAGAAAGAGAAAGACAGAGAGAGAAAGACTGAGGAAGGGAGAGAGACAGAGAAATTGCGGCAGAGTGAGAAAGAGAAAGAGAGAGCATTTCATTGCTTACATTTTGTTTTTTCCCATAGGATCTAATTTCGTCTCAACCTTCAATTCAATTTCAAGGACTCCAAGGGGTGAGTATTTTCTACTCGTTACATTGACAAATAAATACAGCATAAGTTATTTTTTTAATGAACCTGTGAATTTTTCATGTGTTTTGATCCAGATGTGCTTTATTGTAATACTTAACTGAAACCTATAGCTCAATGTGGGAAAGAACCATGCTTGATAAATACAAGCAAGAAAAAAGTGTATTCCCTTGTAGCCTAAATCTAAAATGAAAATAAATCAATTGTAAGGTAGTACTTCTGCCAGAAGTACTAGAAACTGTGCTCCTGTTCCAGCATAAGTCTGACTGAATGGTGGTCAGGTTTCTGGGAGAATCATATCTGTAACAAAGCTATTTATACAGGCAAAATCCTCTTAACTCAGGAGTGCTTCTAAGAAAATCTTTTCTTAATATAGCTTATTCTCAGTACAAACCATTCTGTCCAAAAAAAAAAAAAAAATCCTTGCCAGAATAAATAACCAGCTTGGCTAAGATGGTTAGCCAAAATAGCTGTACCATAAACTACTCCAGGATGGAGTGTCAGGGAGCACTGTGCCATTGGAATCCATGCAGCCATCCAAAGGGCAAATGGTCACTTGAGTTAGGCTGTAAAGTAATGGGACAAAACAACCCAAGTAGCCCGCCCAGGTGATGGGCCTCTTGGTGTGCTGCCTGTGGCACCAGGGCTGCTAATGCAGCAGCACAGGAGTGGGAATGTGAACTTAAAACCTGCTCAAGCTTCCTGTGAAACTGTGCTTCAGTGTAAGTAACCTTAGGGCACGGTAGCAGCAGCAGGGAGAAATGCAGCAGCATCCCTTTAGACACTAGCATGGATTTCTCCTGCATCCCTATGGCCATGTAATCATTCTGAAATGTGCTACTTTGTTTTCTTGCTTAAAAAAACCTAGAACGTGTTGTGGTTTTATTTTATTTGTTCAAGATAAGTCCTCAGTTTATAAATAATTAACCTGCATGAAGCCCTGCATGTGGACGTGGAGTCTGACATATTGCAAAGCCAGACTTTGTATCAATCTATTTCCTAGTTTGAACTTTTTGGTTCTGGGGTAATGTCACATACCAACACTTAAAAAACAAGGTTAATTTATTTTATTATTATTATTATTTTTAATATGGATAGAACTGCTCTGGAGGGATTTGAAAAGGGGTGAAAGTAGATTGGCAGCCTCAGAAGGTACAATAAAAAATCTGGTGATTCAGAAAGATGGTGTGCATTTGAGATGGAAATGATCGGAAATTTTCTGTATATGTAGCTTAATTAGCCTTTAGATGCTTTTCGATAAGAGACCATTGAGACAGTTTGAATAACATAGCTAAGAATTTCCAATTGTTCGTGAATTAATAAAATAGACATGAATTGGAATAAACTTTTGTAGCAGAGCACATATCGACCCCTAAGTGGGGGAGCTTTTCTCCTGGAACATCTTACTCGTAATCTGTGGGTTATAACTTCTTGAATCTTCTGAGATAGCTGTAGGGTGAAACGGCAAAAAAACAAAGCATTATCCTCCTCTAGATTGAGAGCAAGCACCCACAACGTACAGAACAAGAATGGAAATTATGGAGGAGTGGCTCTGCTTTCTGGAATACATGCACAACTTGATGCCCGAGCTGAGTTCAGCATGTCTCTTCTTTGGTTGCTATATGCGTTTGGGAAGTCACAGTTGCTTGTCTTTCTCCAGCAAGCTTATAAATGGAGTTGCTTGAAATTGAGTATTAGGCTGAAATTTGCCTGTAACTAGGTCAATTATTTCTTCTGTTCTGCAGAGTGAAATTATGCTTTTTGCTGTGAAACAGCCCTATGACAGTTTACAGGATAAATGGTTCTTGGGAGAAGCAGATTTGATTGCCTAAAAAGGTCTAATTTGGTTTCTTTGTATATGTGTTTCTAGACTAATGCTTACAGTATTCATCTTGTCAAATGCTACTGCCTTTCATGCGCATCATGCTCATCTGGTGCCTTAGTCCTACTTGCCAGATGACTTAATATTAAGGGAAATATTACTGCTGTGAGATCAGCTACTTAACAACCTTTATTTTCATGTAAGAGCTGAAGTGCTGCTTAACTATCATGTCAAAACAGATAGTAAAACACTTGGAAATCAGTCTTACTTGGATTTATACATGTCATCTGTTGGGGCTTTTGGCAAGATGGTTTCAGTTAATGCTGAACTGAGAAATACTGGCTCTGGTTACTTCTCTAAACACTGCTCGCATGTCTGGGGGTGAGATTTGTTCATGAGTAAGTGAGCATGACCCAGCAAGTGGGTGTTTTTTGAAGACTAGGCAGTGCCTTGCATGTGAACTCTGGGTTGTTTTAGCTCCACCTGTGTTGGACTACTCTTGGGCCTGTGGCTCCTCCCTCTGCAATGGGTCAACCCTTCAAGCGGGTCGCTCTGCCAAGCATCAGCTCTGCAGCTGCCGGCACTGTGCTGTGAGGCTGACAAAATGACCGCAAAGCTGCGCGTCTGCAGGATGCCACGTGTGGAGATGCAGGGTGGTTTAGAGACCCTGCAGGCTTATTAGGCCAAGCTAGATGTGCCCTAGTAGTAGTGTGTAGCCCTGTCATGGAGCAAAGCAGAATGTTGCCAACTGCTGTTGATACCACTCAAGGGAAGCAATTCTTGACCCCAAATTTATTAATGAGTTTTAAACAGAGCAAGAGAGTAAACACCTGAGAACTCTCTTGGTATCAGTTTTGAGTATCATTGCATCCATCTAAGTAGCTGGTGTCTAGCTGTAGAAAAATCTTTGTATTGGCAGGAACATGGAGATGTGTGGACAAAACAAGCCTAAACTCTGTGAAGGGGAGAGAGGAACATGATTTTTTTTTTCTATTGACTGCATGCAGCCAGCTGAACCCCTGCAGGATTTTCATCATCTTCCTGGAAACTCAAGCCAGATAGAGCATCCTAATTGTGCAACTCCTTCCATAAACTTAATATATGGTATCTACGTGACCTGTTCAGGGTCAGCCACCTGTTACTATTCAAACAAATCTTTTTATATTTTTTGTATGTTGCAGAAATTACTGCTTATTCAGTAGTAATCTCATAAAAAGCCTTTCCAAGAACACAACAAATAAAATGCTATTGTTTAATAAGTTTTTGTAACATACTACTTGTGCAGTAGTAGCACAGGTTAGAGCCAACACAGTCGCACTCTTACTTGCTCATTTTTACAAGGTGCTGAAGCATTCGTGTCAGGTCCTAGTTTAACTGGCCTTATTCTCTGTTCCTGTGCAAACCTTTGGTCTTCTCTCTCTGACTGTAATCACTTTCTGCGCAAATGCTGTTATTCCCCATCACGTGCCTTATGCGCCTTGCCCTGACTTAAAAAAAAAAAAAAAAAAAAAAAAAAGGCCTCCAAGTGATGTATTACTAAATATCTACTCTTGCGTGGTTTCTGGAGGATTAAATCCTCTTTTGCTGCTAGTCAGATGTTTACATCCTCTGGGGAAGAAATGCCAAGCTGTCAGCAGGAGCCTTAACGCTTTACTGGAAATTATGCAGAAGGGCAGGAGAGACAGCTGCGCTATGCAGTTTCCCTGCAGCAACAAGAGTCTTGTGGCCGACTTGGGGCACTTCAGATGGGTGGGCGATACGGCAGCGTAGGCGCCAGGGAGCACTGCTGCTGACTCTTGTGAGGAGATCTGTTCTGCAGTGGGTTTGGAAAGCTCATGAGGCATTTCTGCTGGGAGGCAGTGAAAAACAGCACTGTTTGTGCTTCTCAAATTCATAAAGATAACTGTGAGAACTTGAAGAGGGCAAGCAAATATTGCCAATGGATACAAAAGAGACCAGAGAATTGCAAAAGGGACGAAGAGTGAAGACCGAAGCTAGATTGTTAGCTTTTTTTTTTTTTTTTTTCTCCCCTCTCTCCTCTTTCCCATTAGTATTCTCCGGGGGTCCACAGATCAGGATAATCAGTAAAATATATGCATCACACAGGGATTTTGTGTAGGAAGATATTTAAATTTGTTTGCAA